>NC_142809.1:48096261-48252025 GCF_049724085.1 Artemia sp. Qi Xiang Cuo | reverse complement strand
ATATGGAAAGGCAGTGTGGTCTTCGTCAATATTTTATTCACGCCCTAAACATGGATACCACCCAATGTCCATCACCCTCAACAACTGATACTGAAAAAGATGAAAAAGGCTTTAAGATAGAAACTCGGCTAAGCTCAGAAGACAGAGAACAAAAAGTCCACCAGATTCAGCAATAATACATCAAACCGATACCACGAACAACTCTTCAAGAAATTCAGCCGATTTCCCGGTAATTATTCAACTAGTTCCCCAATCTGATAATTGCATGTTTAACAACCGTGATCTACCTAAGTTGTGAATTTTCCTCTTCAAGACCATTTGTTGCAACTTTAATATGAATATAAACAGATCAGGTTCCCTAGATATCCTTTTGAACGATCCCACATCAGTGAAGAAGGTAATGGAGCTGAAAAGTGTTGAAGATGTTGTTGCCACAGCCCATCTGTGGTCCCCAAGTCCGATACAAACAAAGATAGTCCTCTACAATGTCCCCAAATGGTTTCTATATTCAGACCTGATGTAAGTATTGATGAACAAAAAAGGTGAATGCATTCTGGTCTCTAGTTTCCATAACTTTGGTCGCGAAACCACTGAAACCACAAACTTTAAAACTGTGTTGTTTGAGCTTCAAGGACAATTTAATATTGGCAGAATGTTCCTCTTTGGCCAACAAAAATCATTCAAGCCTTACAAAGAAAAGCCATTACAATGTACAAAATTTCGGAAGCTTGGGCACTCAGATAAATACTGTAGAGGAGATTCCAACATTTGTAAGATTTGTCTATGCAAGGACCATAATGAGTCAAACTGAGAATTTGACCCAATATGTTCTAATTGTAACGGCAAACACCAGTCCCTAGATGAAGAAAACTGTCCGAAATATAAACAAAGGGCAGATATACTAAAAATAGCAAAAGAGCAACAACTTCCAATCCCTTTATTTAGGAATGCAAGTCCCAAGGACACCAAGGGTCCCCCGTCCCCCAACAGACCCCAGGACACCAAAAATTCCCAATGCTTCCCCTAGTGTTGAAAATTTTCAGAATAATTTCATCCGAGATAAAACTAATCCATGGTTCCCCTTGATACCAAGTGTCCCCCAAAAAAACCTAAAGAACCCCCTTTCGGGAAATCCTGCGCAAGGAAAGACATCACGACCGACAAAGCTACCTGGAATTACTCCCCACAGATTTCACAGTTTCTCAAAATGCTTTGGAAGATGAATCAACCGTGTACTTTAAATTAGCCAGCTTTACAGTTACCTCTATGCTCATCTCCCAATTGGAGTAACCCTATCAGTTGAAATGCATTATTCTTAAGAATCTGGCAATAACCCAATTCGGCGAGACCATAGTTTCCGAAGCAAAAATTGAAATTGAGAGTGTTTTAAGCCAACATATGCTGATTAAGCCACAATCAGAATGCCTGACGACGAATTATTGTGTGACTTTTCGTTTTTAACTAATTTATCCCTTTCTAATAACATTGCTTTTAATTATCCCGATATAAAAAGTAATCAGCACGCCAGCCCTATAAGCAGCCCCCCTGGTACCTTAACAAATGCTAGTTGTAAATACCTTGATATTTTCGACTTTGCTACCAATGTGAAGCCAAAACTAGTAAATAATAATTCCCTTAATGTTCTTTGTTTCAACATCAGAAATATCCGGGATAAGTGGCTGAAGTTTAAAGATTTAATTTCATTTAGTGGTGCCGGCCCTTTTGATGTAATAGGATTAACAGAGACATGGCTTTTCGATAGTGATGACACTAGTGATTTCTTACTCCTTGGTTACCAAATAATCCATATGCCCAGGAGATTGACAAAGTGTTCCGGTGGTATCTCACTTTACATCTGTTCGAATGTAAATTTTACCAGGCTATCAAAGTGCGAATCTATTTTCTCTACACAAATAAATCTCAGATGTATTTATTCAATAATTGTTAACATAGTTATTGGCCAAAATTCCTATATACTCTCCTTATTTTATAAACCTCCTCCATTTCCGACCTCATGTTTTTGTAATCTATTTGATGATTTTTCTAATTTTATTAATCTACCCCGTAAAAAGCCAATAGTTCTTGGGGACTTTAATTGCAACCTACTCAATGTTGGTAAAAAAATTGAATCTGACACTTTTTTTTTAATCGGTAACCACGAGTGGTATTCTACCCACAATTTTTTCCCCAGTAGAGTTGATCCTGTGTGATCAACTTCAATATTAATTGACAACATTTTTGTATCCACTTCCCTGGGAAATGACCTGTCCTCAAATATAATATTTTCGGATCTGTCAGACCATTTTCCTATTTACTTGTCACTATCTTCGCAACCACTATCCTTACGCTCTAGAATTAATATCCCAACACCTACTAGAAATTACAACTCTGAAAATCTAACCCATTTTATCCATTGCCTAAGAACCACTGACTGGTCCGATGTCTTAAATTGTCAAGAACTAAATTCTGCCACAAATGGTTTTGCGCAAAGGCTAAGTGAGACTATCCATTCAAATTTTCCTATTCGTAAACCTAACCGGAAAAATATCCCTATTAGCCCCTGGATGTCACATAGCCTCATTGATTCCTCATATCGTAAAAAAACAAATTTTATAAGTTAGCCTGTAAGACCAGTGGGGATATTGAACTATCTAATTATAAAAATTATTTCAACATCAGAAGCACCCGAGATAAGTGGCTCAAGTTTAAAGATTTAATTTCATTTAACGCTGTCTGTCCTTTTGATGTAATGGGATTAACAGAGACATAGCTTTCCGATAATGATGACACTAGTTATTTCATACTCCTTGGTTACCAAATAATCCATTTGCCCAGGAGATTGACAAAGTGTTCCGGTGGTATCTCACTTTACATTCGCTCGAATGTGAATTTTACCAGGCTATCAGGGTGCGAATCTGTTTTCTCTACACAAATAAATCTCGGATGTATTTATTCAATAATTGTTAACATAGTTATTGGCCAAAAGTCCTGTATACTCTCCTTATTTTATAATCTTCAATTTCTGACCTCATGTTTTTGTAATCTATTTGATGATTTTTCTAATTTATTAACCTACCCCATAAAAAGGCAATAGTTCTTGGGGACTTTAATTGCAACCTACTCAATGTTGGTAAAAATATTGAATCTGACACTTTTTTTGAATCGGTAAAAACGAGTGGTCTTCTACCCACAATTTTTTTCCCTAGTAGTGTTGATTCTGTGAGATCAACTTCAACATTAATTGACAATATTTTCGTTTCTACTTCCCTGGGAAATGACCTGTCCTCAAATATAATATTTTCGGATCTGTCAGACCCTTTTCCTATTTACTTGTCAGTAACTTCGCAACCACTACCCCTACGCTCTAGAATTAATATCCCAACAGCTACTAGAAATTACAGCTAAAATAGTAAGTATTATACTATTTATATTTTGCCCTTGTCTTTCCTGTTTAACAAGATTACCGAGTCTGGGCAAATTCCTACAATTTGGAAACAGGGTTTCATAACCCCTTTGAAAAAGAAAAACGGAAAGCCTGGTTTTAACGGCGTCCGACCTATAATTCTTACTCCTATTTTCTCGAAACTTAATGAAGGATTACTTGCAGATTGGCTAAAGAAAAAAAAATCTTACCTCTTACTGACTTGAAACAATATGGGAACCTAAAATCCACCTCTACTTCCCATTACCTCGTTTCTCTTATTGATCACATCGGGAAAACCCTTGAAAAGCCTAATTCCTGGCTAAATTTAATTTCCATCGACCTTCAGAAAGCATTCGACCTTGTTAACCACAATATTTTAATTGAGAAACTTGTCAGAGTTAAATATTGATCCCTTACTGGTGAAATTAGTTGCCTCCTTCTTAACAAATAGATCGCAAGTTGTCAAATACCAAAATCATTATTCAAATCCTCTCCCTGTCCACAAAGGCATACCCCAAGGTAATCTCCTAGGTCCCCTCCTTTTTTCAGTAATGATCAACAGCCTTGCAAAGGAATTTTCTGACCGATGGAAATTTGTTGATGACTTAACGGTTGTTGAAACTTGCTTCAGAAATTTAATAAGCGACCCTATGAGTATCCTCAATGAAATTGGAGACGAGGCCTTAGACTTAGACATGAGAGTAAATGCCTCTAAGTTCATGATAATGCCCCTTTGTTTCCTCAAATCCTCGCCCTTTTTTCTTAATCCTATCTCTCCTGAAATTTCGGTGTCCTCATTTAGACTACTTGGCGTCAGAATTTTTTCAAATTTAAAGTGGGATAGCCACGTTAAAGACATCATCCATAGAGCTAATGTGTCTATCGCCCTCCTTAAGCTCCTAAATAAATTCAGCGTCCCCTCTTCCCACTCCTTAAGAGTTCAAACGTCTTTTGTCCGCCCGTATCTAGAATATGCTTGTCCAGTTTGGCACCCTGGTATCTCTCGCGAAGAATTGGAAAAAATCGAATCAATTCAAAAAAGGGCCTTGCGAATAATTTTCAAAGAAGGCAAGGTGCCATACTCTCTGCTTCTAAAAAAATCTAGTCTGAAAACCCTGGAGCAAAGGAGGGTTTCGTTGTTCCTCCGTTTTGCAAAAAATGCCATAACAAACCCTCGGACGGCAAGTATTTTCCCCAAACGTCACTCTCCATCCAGATTACGGCCACCTCGAGCTGTTTCTGAGCCCATCCCTGCTTTGTCCCCCCGTCGCTGCGGTCCTTCCAGATATGAAAGAACTTTTATCCCCTTCATTACAGAAAAAATGAATAAAATGTCTCAATAGTTTCTTTTTTTCCCTCTTTTTTCTTTATTAGTTAATGGTACTGCCCAGGGTCTTGCACTCATTTGCTTGCCCCCCCCCCCTTTCTTGACCAGTTTTTATTGTTTTTCAACTCTTTTATTGATTTACTGTAGTTGAACTATAGTTGAACTGTAGTTGACATTTTCTTAATATCCCTTTTAAATTAAATGCATTTATGTCTCACTCTAAGTTTAGTTTGACCAGTTTCTACCAGTTTTTAATGCATTTATGTCTTGCTCTAAGTTCAGTTTGACCAGTTTTTATCTTTTTAATTTTTAACTGACTTTTTACAGTTTTAATTATTGAATTTTAAATGATTGTTAATTTTGGTTTTCTCTATTTCGTTGTTGTTCTTTGCATTTTTTGTGTAACCATTTATATTGTCGACTCCAAAGTCCGAATTCGGTCCGTTATGGGCTTGTGATAGCGATTTTTTTTTAAAATAAATATCTTATCTTACCAGAGTACCACCTGATCGTTAAAATCTTATAAGTTGAAATAAAACTTTCCATTGGGCTTTCAATTTTAAACTGGTATTTGTCAAATTTGGCACAAGAATGTAAAGAGATAATTAATTCTGGTTTTTATTTTCTTCATTTAGACGTTAGAGATGGAAACTTTGTCCCAAAACTTACGTTTGAACAAACAACCTCGAAATATCTTAGAACCAAATACCTGTGACGTCTTCGAATCCAATTGGTGGCATCTCATCCAGAGAAGTGGGTTCAATCAATGGCTGAGGCAGGCGTAATTCGGTACAAATTTCATTTAAAGGCCAGAAATGACATTGAAGCATTGTTTAGTAAAATGAAAAAGTAAAATCTAAGTAAGTCGATGATTTCATATAGTACATCCCTCTTTGTGACCTTGTTCTTATAATTACAGTTGAGCCAATGTTTAGCGAGAAAAATTTTATGTAGAACATGGTACAAAAAATCAAATGCCTCCAAACTCACTTTTCCAATGTAGATATTGAACATAGATGGTTGAGTTTCTCAAGCTCAAGTCAGCTGCTGTGGAAAAATTGAAACCAACGAAATTTAGGCTGGCAATCCAGTAACGGGTGCCAAAAGCAAACCAAAAGCCTTCAAAGGTCTGCGAGATAAACATGACAAAGCTAAATAACTAGAGCAAAGACCAAGTTACCTTTAGACCTATATTTTTAATTTTTTAAACTTTAATGGGAAACATAAGAGACGCTTATTCTCATACTGTATCTTAGAACCATCTTGGAAATATCTCAGAACCAAATTCCCGTGACGTCTTTGACTCCAATTGTTGGTATCTCATCCAGAAAACTGGGTTCAATCAATGGCTGAGGCAGGCGTAAGACGGTACAAGTTCCATTTAGAGGCCAGAAATGACTTTGAAACATTGTTTAGTAAAATCAAAAAGTAAAATTCAAGTCAGTCGATGATTTCAGATAATAGGTCAATCTTTGTGACCTTATTCTTATAATTATAGTTGAGCCAATGTTTAGCGGACTAAATTTTATGTAGAATATAATACCCTCGAAGAATAGAATATAATACCTCGAATATAATACCTTAGAACCCTCGAAGAAATATCTTAGAACCAAACACCCGTGACGTCTTTGAATCCAATTGGTGGTATCTCATCCAGGAACTTGGGTTCAATCAATGACTGAGGCAGGCGTATATCGGTACAAGCTCCATTTAGAGGCGAGAAATGACTTTGAGACATTGTTTAGTAAAATCAAAAAGTAAAATCCAAGTCAGTCGATGATTTCAGATAGTAGGTCAATCTTTGTGACCTCATTCTTATAGTTATAGTTGAGCCAATGTTTAGCGGACAGAATTTTATGTAGAATATAATACAAAAAATAAAATGCCTCCGCAGTCACTTTCCCAGTGTATATATTGAAAATAGATGGTTGAGTTTCTCATGCACATGTCAGCTAAAGGTCTAAAGGTAGCCAAAGTTACCTTTAGACCTATGTTTTTAACTTTTTTAAAATTTTAATTGGAAACATAAAAAACGCTTATTCTCAGACGGTACATTGTGACTAAACTGTTCTTATTTGACTAAAAATATAGCAATAGAATTTTGAAATTTGTATGATGTTTCGCAATTTCTGATAATGATGACGAAGGTGGAATCCAAACTAATCCCCTAGTATTTTAATTTGAAGCTCAGATTTTTCAAGTTTGGCACAAGAATGTCGAGATAATTAATTCTGGTGCTGATTTTCTTCGTTTAGATGATATGGATGGACACTTTGTTTCGCATCTAGCGCTTGGACATTCTTTTGTGAAAAGGCTTAGAATCAAACTACCCAACACTTTATTCAAAGCCCATATGTTGGTGTCACCTGATAACGAGAACTCAACAGGCAAAGGTAAAAATCTACAAAAGGTGAAGGATATCAATAAAACATGAATGTTCTGCAACTAAACACACGACGAATGGTAAAAACTAACTAAATTGTAATATCATAAATTGTAAATCACCCAGAACATAATTTACACTTGACTGAATAAAATTCAAATGAATGTGCATTGTCAGTTTAATATACAAATACTTTAAATAAAAAGCAATCTGGTAATGTCTGATGCCCTTTTGAAAAAAAAAACACTGAAGAAGTTGCACTCTCATGATTGTACTACTCATCCAAGAATATCACGGCAAAAGAAGAGAAAAGCTTCATCATCAGTAGAGATTTACATTGCCGCCTCTGAAGATCTGATAGACAAAACGGGAAAATATTTAGAAGCACTTTTGAAGCTGTCATCCAAGAAGCTGAACAAAACTTATGCTGAAAAGGTTATAAGGAATTTTCAACCACCCAAAGAGCATCAAAGTGAATGTCTGCCTAAGGAAGAAAAGGTTTTCAGTGACGCAGATTTTGAACTTTTTGAAAGTGAATACTTTGTGCTGAAGATTTGATGGTGTTTGTGTATAGGAGTTTGAGACAAGCGAAGATTTGCCTCGTTTGTTGCGTTACCCTATTTTTGTGTCCGAGTTTTCTAGTTTTGATTTTGCCATTATTTGAGGATTTTTCATTTGCTAAGTATATTGTAAGGCCTGTCACTGTTGTCAAGTACTTATTGATTGCCCAAACTGTCTTGCTTGTATCCAAAATATCATACATTGTATACATAATGAAAATATGAATTCTTTCTCTCAGTAAGAACTTGTATTCAAGCCCAACTCCATTTTTTTTATTTTTCTTCTTTCCCTTTTTTTCTTCATACTCAAACTATTATTCACTAAATAGTATTTCACTATAAGATAATTATTTCACTGTACTGTAATAAAAATTAAACCTGTAGTGGTAGCTTTTGGTGTACTGACTAATGGTGGAAATAAACCATTGCGAAATTACTACAGGATTATTTTCCACTTTCGAAAATAAAGCGACAGGATGATTTAAGACTAGCTGCTAAAAAAGCAAGATTAGCTTTGAAAACTTGCAGTTAATAATTTCATTTTATTTCGTTTGAATGAATTCATCCTCTCTCATCATTTTATTTATCAGTCCAGGTTGAACTTCGTTGAAGTAAGGATACTGGGGCTGTTTTAAAGGGTTTTTTTAAAAGCGATTTTTAAAAGCATTTTTAGTTTTAAACTTCGTATTTTAATGTAAGTTGGTTTTTTTATATATATTTTTTCTTTAATGTTGTGCTGAAGACGGCCCTTGGACATAGGGCCGAAATATTCACCGATTTAAATTGCACTGTCTTGGAAAAAATTTCCCTATTGTTTTTAAGTTGTGTTTGTTTGATATGGAAAGGCAGTGTGGTCTTCGTCAATATTTTATTCACGCCCTAAACATGGATACCACCCAATGTCCATCACCCTCAACAACTGTACTGAAAAAGATGAAAAAGGCTTTAAGATAGAAACTCGGCTAAGCTCAGAAGACAGAGAACAAAAAGTCCACCAGATTCAGCAATAATACATCAAACCGATACCACGAACAACTCTTCAAGAAATTCAGCCGATTTCCCGGTAATTATTCAACTAGTTCCCGAATCTGATAATTGCATGTTTAACAACCGTGATCTACCAAAGTTGTGAATTTTCCTCTTCAAGACCATTTGTTGCAACTTTAATATGAATATAAACAAATCAGGATCCCTAGATATCGTTTTGAACGATCCCACATCAGTGAAGAAGATCCCACATAATGGAGCTGAAAAGTGTTGAAGATGTTGTTGCCACAGCCCATCTGTGGTCCCCAAGTCCGATACAAACAAAGATAGTCCTCTAAAATGTCCCCAAATAGTTTCTATATTCAGACCTGATGTAAGTATTGATGAACAAAAAAGGTGAATGCATTCTGGACTCTAGTTTCCATAACTTTGGTCGCGAAACCACTGAAACCACAAACTTTAAAACTGTGTTGTTTGAGCTTCAAGGACAATTTAATATTGACAGAATGTTCCTCTTTGGCCAACAAAAATCATTCAAGCCTTACAAAGAAAAGCCATTACAATGTACAAAATGTCGGAAGCTTGGGCACTCAGATAAATACTGTAGAGGAGATTCCAACATTTGTAAGATTTGCCTATGCAAGGACCATAATGAGTCAAACTGAGAATTTGACCCAATATGTTCTAATTGTAACGGCAAACACCAGTCCCTAGATGAAGAAAACTGTCCCAAATATAAACAAAGGGCAGATATACTAAAATAGCAAAAGAGCAACAACTTCCAATCCCTTTTTTAGGAATGCAAGTCCCAAGGACACCAAGGGTCCCCCGTCCCCCAACAGACCCTAGGACACCAAAAGTTCCCAATGCTTCTCCTAGTGATGAATGCTCCTTCTCCTTCTCCTTCTCCAAATAAATCTCAGATGTATTTATTCAATAATTGTTAACATAGTTATTGGCCAAAATTCCTATATACTCTCCTTATTTTATAAACCTCCTCCATTTCCGACCTCATGTTTTTGTAATCTATTGGATGTTTTTTCTAATTTTATTAATCTACCCCATAAAAAGGCAATAGTTCTTTGGGACTTTAACTGTAACCTATTCAATGTTGGTAAAAATATTGAATCTGACACTTTTTTTTTAATCGGTAACCGCGAGTGGTCTTTTACCCACAATTTTTCCCCCAGTAGAGTTGATCCTGTGTGATCAACTTCAACATTAATTGACAACATTTTTGTATCCACTTCCCTGGGAAATGACCTGTCCTCAAATATAATATTTTCGGATCTGTCAGACCATTTTCCTATTTACTTGTCACTATCTTCGCAACCACTATCCTTACGCTCTAGAATTAATATCCCAACACCTACTAGAAATTACAACTCTGCAAATCTAACCCATTTTATCGATTACCTAAGAACCACTGACTGGTCCGATGTCTTAAATTGTCAAGAACTAAATTCTGCCACAAATGGTTTTGCGCAAAGGCTAAGTGAGACTATCCATTCAAATTTTCCTATTCGTAAACCTAACTGGAAAAATATCCCTATTAGCCCCTGGATGTCACATAGCCTCATTGTCTCCTCATATCGTAAAAAAACAAATTATATAAGTTAGCCTGTAAGACCAGTGGGGATATTGAACTATCTAATTATAAAAATTATTTCAACATCAGAAGCACCCGAGATAAGTGGCTCAAGTTTAAAGATTTAATTTTATTTAATGCTGTCTGCCCTTTTGATGTAATAGGATTAACAGAGACATAGCTTTCCGATAATGATGACACTAGTTATTTCATACTCCTTGGTTACCAAATAATCCATTTGCCCAGGAGATTGACAAAGTGTTCCGGTGGTATCTCACTTTACATTCACTCGAATGTGAATTTTACCAGGCTATCAGGGTGCGAATCTGTTTTCTCTACACAAATAAATCTCGGATGTATTTATTCAATAATTGTTAACAGAGTTATTGGCCAAAATTCCTGTATACTCTCCTTATTTTATAATCTTCAATTTCTGGCCTCATGTTTTTGTAATCTATTTGATTATTTTTCTAATTTATTAAACTACCCCATAAAAAGGCAATAGTTCTTGGGGACTTTAATTGCAACCTACTCAATGTTGGTAAAAATATTGAATCTGACACTTTTTTTGAATTGGTAACAACGAGTGGTTTTCTACCCACAATTTTTTTCCCTAGTAGTGTTGATTCTGTGAGATCAACTTCAACATTAATTGACAACATTTCTGTTTCTACTCCCCTGAGAAATGACCTGTCCTCAAATATAATATTTTCGGATCTGTCAGACCATTTTCCTATTTACTTGTCACTAACTTCGCAACCACTACCCCTACGCTCTAGAGTTAATATCCCAACAGCAACTAGAAATTACAGCTAAAATAGTAAGTATTATACTATTTATATTTTGCCCTTGTCTTTCCTGTTTAACAAGATTACCGAGTCTGGGCAAATTCCTACAATTTGGAAACAGGGTTTCATAACCCCTTTGAAAAAGAAAAACGGAAGGCCTGGTTTTAACGGCGTCCGACCTATAACTCTTACTCCTATTTTCTCGAAACTTAAAGAAGGATTACTTGCAGATTGGCTAAAGAAAAAAAATCCTACCTCATACTGACTTGAAACAATTTGGGAGCCTAAAATCCACCTCTACTTCCCATTACCTCGTTTCTCTTATTGATCACATCGGGAAAACCCTTGAAAAGCCTAATTCCTGGCTAAATTTAATTTCCATCGACCTTCAGAAAGCATTCGACCTTGTTAACCACAATATTTTAATTGAGAAACTTGTCAAAACTCCACCCCCTGCTTTAGGCTCAACCTTTTTGAGATCTACTAGAATAGCGGCCATCAACGCCTCTACCAAAATTCCGGCCATGTCAACAATAATTTCAGGTTCGGCTCATTATTAGTGTTGTTCAGGGATTTTAGTTTTATTTTATTTATTGATTTTATGAGACAAAAGGCCGTGCCACACCGAAAAAGAGAGACAGTCAAAACAGGCACTCATTTCCTTGTTAAAATGTGTGCTTTAATTCCATCTATTTATTGTTACGAAAACGTAAGCCAATCACCACAGAGAAATAAAGAGATTACAGTCACTTACTTCCTTGTTAAAAAGTGTGCTTTAACTCTATTGGTTTATTGTTATGACATTGTAAGTCCATTCCATCATTCCTTAAACGTATGTTCAAACTGGGGGAGGGGATAAATAAACCTCTTTCTAATCTTGTTTTATTTACTGCCGTCAAATTTTTAGCGACTGAAGAAAATTCAAAACCTGATTGGTTCCTTTGTATGAGATTTTAAGCAATTAAAAAAAAAATCAGTTTTTGACTTAATTTTTTTTAAATAAAAAATTATGTGGCTTTATCTTTAAAATTAAAGTAGTTGGAATCGGTTCTCAAACTATGAAGAGTGATTTATATTTGTATGTAGCATTTTTGTATGCTTAAACTCTAGGAGTCAAAGTGGGTATTAATACATCACTTACTCTTACATCAAACAGTTCGTGGTAACAAACTGTAAGTAAGGAGCGACCCGGCTGAATAGTAACCGAAACTCTGCAAAACAGATTTAATAGAACGGAAAACCAAAAAAAAACGCTCAATAGTAACCGAAACTCTAAAAACGGATCTAATTTTGGTACCAGTATATACATCAAAAGAATCGGATTTCTACCCATCAAAAGTTATGAGCCTGAGAAAATTTGGCTTATTTTAGAAAAAAGGAGAAAAATAACTCTCTAAAAGCGCTAGAATCTTAATGAATGTCAAACCATCAAATGCAGCGTAACAGAAAACCCTACAGTAAGGGTTTCAAGCTCCTAACTGCAAAAATGCAGAATTTTGTATTTTTTTTTTCCAGAAAAAAGATCACGGATACGTATTTATTTATTTTTTTTCCAGGGATGATCGGATCAATCCAGTAGTCCTAGAATATCGTGAGTTGGCTCATTCTTTTTAAAGATAATTCCGACATAAATTAAACTTCCCACAATTAGGTTTAAATGTCATTTCAAAGAGTATAAATTCTTAATCAGCAAAAAGAGAAACTGCGTTTTAGCCTCAGCCAAACAACGACGCTATTCGGTTTTGAATTTTACTAAGATATTTGGTAACAAAAAAATGCTAGATACAAAGTATAAGAGCATTATCAATGTTTAAATTATCGAAAATATTTAAAACAAATTATTGGATGAACAGTTAGCATAATCAAGTGAGTTTGCAAACATAATTACAAGGTAGCGGCCCCCTCCACAGGACTTGGGCCAATCGTGAAAAAGCTAGTAGAGCGCAGAAGCTACGAGCATATATTTGTGTGATATAGTGAAAAAAACTGTTTTTTCGAGGCTTTCGTAGATCAGGATTATTATTATTAGCATTCAGGCATTGCAATTCAGTCATTATCATTATTATTATTATGGAGGCATTTCAATGAGTGCATTTGTAGATCAGAATTATTATTATTGGCATTCAGTTGTCATAATCTTTTCGGTTAATTTTTTCAGAACTATTATTGGACATTCGTTTTATCAGAACTATCGTTATGACGCAGTCATTGTAGAGATTTGGTCATTATTGTTATCTCAGCCACTATTGTCTTCAGTTGAAGTGAAGCACTGTTTTACACCTAAATGTCAGTCTCAATAAAATTATTGCTTTTCTATTTGTGTTTGTTTTATTTCTATATCTGTATCTAATCGCACAGCAGGTAACTAGTTCGTATGCCTCCATTGGTAACACTCCCAGGAATCTGATTTCTACCTAACATTAGAGGTAATCGACACGGTGTTAACCCGAGGAAGCGAGGTTACGCTCCCAAATTGATAGTGGGAAAATTTCTAACCTACTATAGCTACGCATTTTGTTTTCTTGCTTTCAGCGATTTGCGCGATAGGTACACCGCTTTAAATCATAATATTACATTTCTGGCCCCAAAATTCATTGCCACATTTGGCACATCTTAATCGCCAAAGCTTTAAAACAATAATATTATATATGGCACAGTCTTTAGCGCTATAAGTGGCGCTATCGGAGAACTTATAAGGTGTAAGTTCACAGCTTTAAAGCATAATATTACATTTGACGCGGTCAATCTTTATTACCACAATTATCACAGTCCTTTTTTTATCGCTACACAGCTTTTATTAGGTCATTCCTTTTCATTTACTAATTATAAATTATTGTCATTATACTAATTATATTATTGTCATATTATGACAAAATTTATAGTCATTTTGGTGAAAGTAGAAACGTTAGCCAAAAGAAGATAAGATAAGCAGTTAAATAAATGAAAATATAACTGGACAAATGTTTAATTGTAGATTGAGAATAAGTGCAACAAATGTCATAATTTTAACAAATTTGGAAATGCTTAAGCTACACAAACTTTATTTCTTTCCAAAAAAAATCTCCAAAATGACCTGCAAGAAAACTAAGCCGTTTCGTTTGTTAAGTTGAAACATGGAAAAACACAAATTTTAAATGACCTCACAGTAATGATAATCTTAAGAGTTTTGCAAACGATATAGTGGTATAGCCTGAGAAGAACCTCTGTCAAAATTTGCCATAACAATCCAACAAACGAATCATTGCAGGCATCTTCTGTTCAATAAAACCCTTCAGAAAATGCGAAGGTGAAATTTTTCACTCTCAATAATTCTCTAAATGAGAGCCTTTAAGATTATAATGAGAAGTGTTGAACTAAATCAAAACACGTTAACTCAATATAGATTGTCAAAAAGAAGTGACTCAGGAACGACCGAGAACACTAATTTGGAATTTACAGGAAATAACACGGAAGAAGATCAAATGTACAATATTTGTATGCTGCTGCTACAACTACGACTACAGACACACTGCAATCAATGCTACTACCACATTACTACATTTACAATATTAAGAGGATAGTTAAACTAAAATCCACCAAAGGATCAGAACAGCAGAATATGACTATGCAAGCTATTAAGGTATCTCAGGAGCTATATCAAGAACTACACTGCAAAAGCTCAAGCTTCAACAAACCTTTTAGAAAATAGAGTCAATTTAAAAGTTCATCAGAGGCAATAGAAAGTGTTAAAAACCATAAGAAAGAATTACTGAAAGCACTAGTACTTAAATTACCAGACCTTTTCAAAAAAATTCTGCTTACAACTAACTCATCAGCAGACGGTATTGAAGCCGTATAACAAAATATAGAAAATGATGGCCATGAGTTGACAATAAAATATAAAAGCCGTGTCTTAATGGAAGCAAAAAGACAATATTCGAAGGTCGAAAGATTGAAAGCGTTTATCAGTTATCGTGTACACTGATTATTTACACTAATTTCTGCTTTCCAAAAAATTTATTTTACGTTTAGATTAAAAATCGCCAATTTGACAACAAACAATAAAAAATAGTACAGAGAAACTGACAAGATAGCATATAGGCTTTAAGCCTGTGAATATAACTCTATTTTTATAAAAGACCGTTCTAATATATTAAAAGATTTTCTTTGAAGAAATCCAGAAAAAACACCAATTACAGGTCTTAAAAGCCTTAGATAAACCCCATGACAATACAAATGTCAATGCTTGTCATTCAAACAAATAACATAAACCCCAAATGAAATAATAAATGAAAGACGAAATAAGCATGAAAAAATAATAAAAATGAAGTCACATCTCCTGGACTCTACAATTTCAAATACGTATATTTTATTACCTTACATGCCAATTCTTGTTTGAAATTTAAGCTGACTTTGCTAATACACAATATTACCACTCATTTTCATTCAATGATACCATTTAGTAACTTTCCAAATTCTGGAAAATATAAGGCAGCTAGCATGTTGGCAAGATAAGTATGAATCATTCCTTGGCCGGCCCTTAAATTTTACATCAGTCAAAAAACCAACAAATTTTGGAACATTTTATTAGCCCTGGAATTAAAAAATAATAGTGCTCTGAACTTTAAAAAAACTTGAAAATTTTCCTTCAGCTTTATCGGAATGTTTTTTTTTTCGTTCTGAGCATTTAGTGAAGTTCGAGGAAGCAACATCAATTTTCAATTAGGTAAGTTTCACTCAATTGGCTATAAAAGTATTAGACATAATAGAAAACACATTTTCACAGATTTATCAAATAGTGAAGATACAGGTATCATGGATATTGATCCTATTTAAAACATTATTTAAAAACTGTACCCATATTTATGGACAAAGTTTTGCAAAATATCCAAGAAAATAATACAAATAACAAACATAAACAAATAGCCCCTTCCGAAGCTTATCGTAAAATTATGTTACAATAATAAAATAAAGTTCATTTATCATTCTAATTTTTTAATACAGTCATTTTCTGGTTTCACGAAGATAGCTGGCTGTTGTACATGTGAATAGTGACAGATATTGCAGTGACAGAGCCAACATACAAGGAGAAGACATCAATTTAACCCTTTGCTTTCAAAGATACTAACAGTGAATGTGTATATAAGCAATTCAAGCGAAAAGATCATATTTTTAAAACTGTTTAAGGTAGTTTAAATATCTTATTTATAAAGCAGTTGCTGTGACTATGGCCCATTTCTCTTTCAAATAAATATCCTTTTCTTGTTTGCTTATCTATTTGCCTAAAATATAATATTGAATTAAAAGCTTAGCCCTCATTGTTAAGGGAACAATTTTTCAAGAAAAAAACAATTTGATTGGTCTACAATTTCGTAAGTCTTCATACGGGCGTACTAAACTAGACCATTGATTTCTAATACATGCATTAAGCCAATTAAAATGAGGGACTTGATACACTAGATTGCCACAAATCACCATAAATAAATAAGTGAAACTCAAAACGAACAGAAATTAAAAAAAATGACCGAGTCGAACTCAAAACCAGTGAAAATTAACATGATTAAGGCTGACAACCCCCATTCCTTCTCAAGGCTAAAACATGATTAACACTTTACTAAAAAAAAATGTTCATGGGCACGCTGCTAAAAATGCAAATTTTTTTTCATTTTTTTCAAACCCTTTTAAACTTATAGCAGTCACGTCACAATGAGGCACAGCCCAAGTGCTACGATTCTTGTACGTGCTCAAATATTATGTTGTTAGTCCATTTTCAGATTTCGTTTCTATAGTTGAAGTTGAAAAGTGATAACAAATTGGGTGCTGGAATCAACAAAAAGTTAAAAGCGAATTATATTCCTATGACTATATAAAATTATTTCTCGGAACTCTGGTGGGGTTCAAAACGAGTCTTTAGAACCGTCGCCACTGAAGTATCGATAGAATGTTCACTTTTTAATTAAAATATATATTTATATCTCTTAATTATTGATAAATATGAATAATTTACGAAATGAAATAGCCTATTTTCTTGCTTCCACTGTTCTGAATCTTCTGGCCAATATTTCATATTATTTTTTTTAAATTTTGGACCAATTTTTAATGTGAATATTTTTAAGCTAAGCTTAAAATGACTTTGAACGTTGATGTTATTACTGTAGTTAACCTAGAAAATTAACTGATTTAATGTTTAATGACAAGTAATCCACCACTGGATTAGTGGCTGTTTTAATTGTTTCTATTATTTAGAATAATCTTCACCGCATTATATATATTTTGTTTTTTCATATTCACTGTTCTTTTTAATCTGAAAAAGAATCAATCATTTTAAAAACAATAAATTATTTCCGTTATCCGTTACTATCATATCTACTTGAATTTAGAACATTCTTTAAACACTTTATTGTGATTTTTAAATTAATAGCACGTGTGGACCTGATTTTTGTTCTTACGTCGATATTGCTGCCATGCTCGTTTCTTTCACATAATCCTGATATTTTCAGAGCCCCAGGTGAAAATAACAAAACTTCACAGCTTCATAATAGCAAAAACCAGGCGGGATGCAGAGTATTTTAGAAGTATTGCTAAACATGGATACGTTTATGAGAATCAGTTAGTCTTTTTTCCTCTGATTCCTCTTGTTTTGAATCTTTCACAAATATTTTTCATATTTCTCTTTATTTGGATATAACTTTTATAACTTTTCTACACATATCAAATTTGCTGGAATAATAGTGAACTTCAGTGCTCATATTACTACAACAGTTATCCTCCATAAATTAGCTGATTTAGCATTTCCAGGCAAGAAATTCAAAACAAAAGCTGCGACAATTTAGTTAAGTTTACAAACTAAAATACTATAAATTTTATTATACAGTGAATCGTTTTCATGTTTCCTCATATTCTGTGGTCTTTATTATCGAAAAAAGAATAAGACATTTAAAGCCACTCTTATGTTTTCATTTCCAGCAGCTACCATATCGAATGGCATTCTGAATATTGGTTATATATTGCATTATCACTTAAATACGAATTGTCTGATTGAAGAATCATATGAAATTAGGAGTTGTATACTTCAAATTTCACTTGAGCTATTTCTGATTGTGCTACCATTTATAGCATATTTATGGTATGGATATTACTTATTCTGTGTAAATGCAAATTTTCCTAGTGATTGTCTTTTGGAATATAGTATTATGAGTAATTACAATATAAGAGGTATGTTTAAACCTGAATGGTGTTCATTTCATATAACACAACGTGCATGGATATATTAAAAAAAAACATTGGATTGTAGGATTATTAAGGTATTATCAAGTTAAACAAGTTCCAAATTTTCTTTTTCCAATCCCTGTCATATTGTTGGTGATGAGTTTTGCTGTAACATTTTTCAATATCTAGAAAGGACTTGATATTCAATCTTGTTTTGAAAAGATCAGCTTGGAAGCGGTTGAAAGGGCTTTCGAGCCTCCGGAAGTGAAACACGAACGACTAGTTGTAGTCAGTGTTCTAGGTTTCCTTGTAAATCTAGTTGGTATTTTGTTTTCTATTATGGACAGGGGCACAGTCATGGGGGTGGTTCAAGTTTGGACAAAAAATCTGATTACGAACAACCATCTTTATTGCTCTTACGAACAATCATCACTGCTGGATGATATTAATATTGGCAACATTTTTATTCCTATAACTCGTTTTGAAAAAAAACATCAGTACGGATATGGACATTCCTATAATCATTCAGATGGCCATGCTCACTAATATAATAGCTCCGTGACTATTTACATTCAAATAATGGACACTAAAGTCATGGTCATTCACATGATTTTAAAGGAAGCAACTCAGTTATTATGAAAGGGGTGTTACTCCACATCCTTGCTGATGCTCTTGGAAGCGTGGGTGTTATTGCCTCAACCATTTTGATGCAACTCTTTGGCTGGATGATTGCTGACCCTATATGTTCAATGTTCCACTTCTCTTTTGATTGCTGTCAGTGTCTTCTCATTGATTAAAGAATCTAAAGGAATTCTGATGCAGCGTCAACCCCAAGAGTTAGATCACCTGTTACCCGGTTCATACTCAAAGCTTTCTCAACTACCAGGCATTATCAGCGTTCAAGAACAACATTTTTGAACATTATGCATTAAAGGGTATATTTGGTCTCTGAAAATTGAGGTTACGAGCAATTCTGATCCTTGTTATACAATTAAACAGGTTCATTCAATATTTAACTCTATATGTGGGAAAAAATTAACTGTCCAACTTGATTATTTAAATTTATTTAGTTGTTTTTAAGCCATGTTCTTGGGGAGAGTTATTAGGATTTGTATAAAGGGCTATTTAGTTAAGCCAGTGATCTTTGAGGATATGTTTCCTCTTTCTCAATAGTGTATATTCGTAAAGGTAAGATCAATGTTCCCTCCTATTTTGTTATCATTTTTTTTTATTCCAATATTCACGGCACCAGGTACTTCAAAGTATCTGATATGCCGCTATTAATTTACCTCTTTCAATGGCCTCGAGGTTTTAAATGTCTATTGAACCTTCTTTTGAAGGTGTCAACAGTGGGATTTGCAGGGATAATATCCCCAGGAAGATCGTTCCAGATAGAAGTACAACGCCGGATGAAACTGTTCCTCAAGTACTCGGTTTTCGGCGTATCCTCCTTTAGATAATTGGACCGAGTTGTGTGCCTTCGTGTCTGCCTTGTCGGCTGGAGAAAGGGGGGCACAATTCGAGAGAGCTCGTCTGAGGGAGGCGAATTCATGTATTTGTAGGAAACAGCCATCGACGCTACATCAAACCTTTCATTTAGAGGCTGGAGCAATCTTTGTGTAGAGGTGCAGCCCGCCCTATTTGCCCTATTCTGGATCTTCTGAAGTGGTGCCGACAGCGTTTTTGGAGCACCAGCAAATAGCGGGCATCCATATCCAGCTATGGGTCTGATGCAAGACTTGTAGAGTGGGATGATCGAGCTTGATAGAAGAAGGTTTTTGCAGCGAAGAGTAGCTCCCAGCTTTCTTGCGCAGGAGGTTCTCACCCGAACAAGGTAGTTGTTCCAAGAGAGATCAGTGGAGAAATGAATCCCCAGTAGACGAAGCTCGTCGACTCTCTTTATAGCTTCATTTTTTAAGATGAAACTGGGGTGTTCACGTGGCATCTTTGATCGGGTAATTAGAAGCTCCTTTGTTTTCGATGCATTGAAGTTGATCATCCATGCATCAGACCACTTTTCAATTTTCAAAAGATCCATCTGTAAGGAAAGGGAGGCTTGTGTTGAGTCTTCGTGTTTAGGGACGGCTGAGTGTGTCGTGGTATCGTCGGCAAAGTGATGTAGAGGGTTTGCGAGGTTGTCTCCCATGTCATTTATGTAGATAAGGAAGAGCGTAGGTCCCAAGACACTGCCCTGGGGTACCCCTGCTTTCACTGGATATTTGCGGGAAATAAACCCGTCAAGAACAACCCACAGTGAACGATCGGAAAGAAAGCTCTCAATCACTTTTAACAGACATCCACGAACACCATTCACATAGAGTTTCTTTAGCAGGCCACGGTGCCATACTCTGTCAAAAGCTTTCGCAATGTCAAAGGATAGTAGCCTGATGTCGTATCCCATTGCAAGTAGTTCTATCCACTCCTGATACTGGGCCACTAGGCAGTCTAATGTTGAGCGTTTCCGGCGGAATCCATTTTGGCGACCGCCTACAAGGTCATTTGATTCCAGATACTGATGAAGTGTTTTATTGGAGACGCTCTCGTAGACTTTGCCAACACAGGAGAGAAGGCTAATAGGCCTGTAGGAGACCACGCTCGTTGGATCGCCTTATGGCTTTAGAGTAGGTATAACATGGGCGGACTTCCATGTTCGTGGAAAGGTTCCGGAGCAAAAGCACAGCCGGAAAAGCAATGACAAGGGTCCAGCTAGTTCGGCACTGCAGGACTTGAGGACAACATTTGGTATGTTGTCAGGACCCGTGGCTTTGGTCACATCCAGATGTTGCAGAATGCGAAAGATCTTGGGAGCAGAAAAATTTACGCGGTCCAGGACAGTGTCGGTTCAGTCGGAGAATTTATGCACTTCTCTACCGTCATCGTCTAGATTCGAGAATTCGGCAAAAGCCTTAGCAAGAGCTTCAGCCTTTGCCTGTGGATCTTGTACCACTGCCCCGTTACTCTGGAGAGAAGGAATTGCGGTCCCTTTGGACGACGGTTAAGCTTCCTTGACAATTTTCCACCAACTCTTTGCCAAAGCAAGTTGAAGCTTGGTTGGCGAATTTCTCCTTATACTGATCCCGGGACTGCCGAATCGCTCGAACTGCATCTTTGCGCGCATTTATGAATGCAATTCTGTCCTCTTCACTCTTCGAAAGTAGCCATCGCTTGTGTGCCTTTTGCTTTGCTCGGATTGTCTTCTTACACTGGGCGTTAAACCAAGGTTTGTCCTTACTGGACACCTGGGTCCGCTTTGAAGGGATATGCTTTTCGACAGAGTCAACTATGGCCCGCTGGTACTTATCTGCAGCTTTCTCCTGGCCTTCCAGGAGGAAGGCTCTCCACTGCTGAGAAAAAAGAGTGTTTCTCAAACCGTCCCAATCACCTCTTTTGTATATCCAGATTGTTCGTTCATGCTTTACTGGAGGCGAAATACGTACGTTTCCATGTGCAACGACGGCAACGTGGTCACTGGTGAAAGCAAGAGCGTCAACCTTACAGGAGTCAGGGTGATCTGTAAGGAATAGGTCAAGACGAGATGATCCGTTTGGGCCGTGATACGTGTCGAAATCGACAAGTTGTTCCAGCCTGTAAGAGAGAGATAGATCATACAAGTCCAACCCTTCCCTATCAGTATTTTTGCTGTCAAGCCACACGCTATGATGGACGTTGAAGTCTCCATGAAGGATAATGGCAGACTTAGCGTACTTGCCCCGAATATATTCAAGGGAGGTTTCAAGGTAGCTGGTAATCTGGTAAGTTAGAGGGTTATACACGGTACCGACAATCACAGATTTATTTGGGATGGTCACCCTGACCCACAGAGCTTCTTCGCCTGCTGAATCTGGTATGTTCAGGCATGAATAAGGTATATGGCTCTGCATATAAACAGCGACACCTCCTCCTCCGTATTTAGCGCCGTCAGTGCGCTCTTGATCCCGCCTGAGGAGCGTGTATCCCTGTATGGCGACCTCACTGCTCTGAATTTCTTGGTTTAGATTGGTCTCAGTGATGCACATGATAGATGGCTTGACCGAGTTCACTAAATGTAGGAACTGGTCAAACTTAGATCTGAGACCTTGTACATTGCAGTGGGCTACCGTGAACAGGTCCGTTTGGATGGTCGGTGGTCGTGCTGCAGGTCGTCGTCGAAATGGCTGTTTGGTCCGAGGCTTATTGTTGTTAATCATAACCAGGTAAAAGAAGCTTTGCCGGGTATCATCACTGCTGAGTTAAAAGAAAATAATTTATTGAATAAAATTCAGTTTTGGGTTCTGTAATATGGGTGTAATAAGAAATAAATAAATAGTAGCACCATTGATACTATAGCATTACTGAGTGCAACTGCAAGAGTTCAAAAGCTTAACTTGAGTTTAAATTATGTTTATTAAAATCTGGGTTTTATTCTAAGAGTAACCCTCTTTGAACAAATCGTGAAAATTCGTAAGTAGTTGTATCCCTTCTGTTTTCAACTTTTTCTCTTGCTTACGAAATGGTTTGAGCTAGATTAATCTGCAAAATATTGCCTTATGTGTTTCTGTAAACGAGTTTGACTTTATCATTTGGGGCAGAGTCGTTACAAGGCATATGACTTAGCTTCTATATGGAAGTATGAAGGAGGTAGTATTCAAAATCTAGCTTGACAAAAATCGGTTTTTTCGTGACGCAATCCCATTAAGGCTATATATGAAACAAAGAGAACAAGAGGATGATATATTTTCTTAGGCAAATTTTACTTTACCAATTGGGGCGTATAAAAAATATGGTCAGATCCAAATTTGAGGATGAAAATACAAACCTAGTAAACATCAAACCAAGGCACATAGTAACTAAAACTTAAAATAATACAAGAATCTTTTGAAAAGTTAACTATCTGGGGTATAGTGCAACACTGAGGATCGTCTCTTACTATTATTAAATAGAAAAAACAAGTTTTTTTTAACTGAAAGTAAGGAACTACGTTAAAACTTAAAACGAACAGAAATTTTTCCGTACATGGAAGGGGCTGTCCCCTCCTCAACGCCTCGCTCTTTACGCTAAAGTTTTTTAATGTTTAAAAAAAATAAAAAAAACGTAAATTCTCCTCATATTATAGAGCTTTATAGATGACATTATATATTGAACCGTAATATGTAATTAAGTAATGTAAGTGGATAGTTTTGGTAATGTACATATCTTATTTATAAGACCGTAAACTACCCAGAATATCAGTTTATCACCGCATTAATGCGACTTATACAATCCAGTCGTTCTGCCGATATACCCCAGAGTAAGCTCTTAATACTTATCGTTTCTTCAGTACTCCGTAGTGTACTTTTTGAGAGGAAGAGTTTACTTGCAAAAGGAGTAGTTGTTTGTTGGCTTTCTCCGTGGAATGTCTATCCAATTAACGATTTATTTTCTTCTAATTTTTTAAAATGCCAAATCATCAATTTAATTAATATCCCTTAATAAAGCAAATACATTATGGAATTTTACTGTGTATTCTATTCAAATTAAAGAGCTATGTCCATGACAGTTTTTTAAACCAACGTCTACAGATATTGAGAGTTATATACAGAGTTATAGCCAAATAAACTACGATGAAAGAGCCACCATACAAAATGATTGGTATATTAAAGATAAATTTCTATTTTCTAAAAATGTATTAAAAGGTAAAAACGTTCATTCAAGAATGAAAAGAATGAAAAATACGAAACTCGACGACAAAAATACCCCGCGTACAGCTTGGGGAATACACTGAAAAGCTCTAATACAGTTAACCAATCACTTTGCTTTTTATTTAAATTAATATATGAGATATATTTGTTATATATGTGTTACATGTGTTATATAAGACACATTCCAACAAACTGTATTTCTTGTCTACTTTTACATAAATAATAGCAAAATATTACTTCTCATTTTTGTTATATATGACTTTATAGGTCTTTAGTTTTTTCTACGTGGTTACAAACACTAGAAGCTGGCAAAATACACATCCATTTCAAATTTTGTCATTTTTGAACTAACAATTTATTTCATTCTTCTGCTTAGAATGCTTTCCAATGGGTTAGCATTTCAAAAACACTATGACCTGATGGTGAGCAATAATTAATTTTTAGAGCAATACCGTGGTTCATTTTAGCATTAATTTATATACAATTTGTTTTTCATTTCAACAAATAAAATAAACCCAAAATGAAATAATAAATAAAAGACAAAATAAGCATGAAAAATAATAAAAATAAAGTCACATCTCCTGGACTCTACAATTTCAAATACGTATATTTTATTACCTTACATGCTAATTCTTGTTTGAAATTTAAGCTGACTTTGCTAATACACAATATTACAACTCATTTTCATTCAATGACACCATCTAGTAACTTTCCAAATTCTGGAAAAGATAAAGCAGCTAGCATTTTTGCAAGTGAAGTATGAATCATTCCTTGGTCGGCCCTTAAATTTTACATCAGTCAAAAAACCAACAAATTTTGGAACATTTTATTAGCCCTGGAATTAAAAAAAATAGTGCTCTGAACATTAAAAAAAACTTAAATTTTCCTTCAGCTTAAGCTGAATGTTTTTTTTTCGTCCTGATCATTTAGAGAAGTTCGAGGAAGCAACATAAATTTTGAATTATGTAAGTTTCACTCAATTGGCTATAAAAGAATTAGACATAATAGAAAACACATTTTCACAGATTTATCAAATAATAGAGATATAGGTAACATGGATAATGATCTTATTTAAAACATTATTTAAAAAATGGACCCATATTTATGGACAAAGTTTTGCAAAATATCCAAGGGAATAGTACAAGTAACAAACCTAAACGAATAGTCCCTTCCGAAGCTTATCGTAAAATTATGTTGCAATAATATAATAAAGTTCATTTATCATTCTAAGTTTTAAATCAAGTCATTTTCTGGTTTCAACAAGATAGCTGGCTGTTGTACATGTGAATAGTGACAGAGCCAGTAGTGACATAGATTGCAGTGACAGAGCCAACATACAAGGAGAAGACATCAATTTAACCCTTTGCTTTCAAAGATCCTAACAGTGAATGTGTATATAAGCAATGCAAGGGAAAAGATCATATTTTTAAAACTGTTTAAGGTAGTTTAAATATCTTATTTATAAAGCAGTTGTTGTGACTATGACCCATTTCTCTTTCAAATAAATATCCCTTTCTTATTGGCTTATATATTTGCCTAAAATATAATTTTGAATTAAAAGCTTAGCTCTCATTGTTAAGGTAACAATTTTTCAAGAGAAAAACAATTTGATTGGTCTACAATTTCGTAAGTCTTCCTACGGGCGTCCTAAACTAGAACATTTATTTCTAATACATGAATTAAGCAAACCAAAATCAGGGAATTTATACATTAAATTGCAAAGAATAGCCATAAATAAATAAATGAAACAAAAAACGAACAGAAATTACAATGCATGACCGAATCAAACTCAAAACCAGCGAAAATTAAGATGAGTAAGGCTGACAACCCCCATTCCTTCTCAAGGCTAAAACATGATTTATACTTTACTAAAAAAAAGGTCATGGGCAAGCTGCTAAAAATGCAAATTTTTTTTCATTTTTTTCTAACCCTTTTAAACTTATAGCAGTCACGTCACAATGAGCCACAGCCCAAGTGCTACGATTCTTGTACGTGCTCAAATATTATGCTGTCAGTCCATTTTCAGATTTCGTTTCTATAGTTGAAGTTGAAAAGTGATAACAAATTGGATGTTGGAATCGACAAAAAGTTAAAAGCGAATTATTTTCCTATGACTATATGAAATTATTTCTCGGAACTCTGGTGGGGTTCAAAACGAGTCTTTAGAATCGTTGCCACTGAAGTATCGATAGAATGTTCACTTTTTAATTAAAAGATATATTTATATCTCTTAATTATTGATAAATATGAATAATTTACGAAATCAGTTAGCCTATTTTCTTGCTTCCACTGTTTTGAATCTTTTGGCCAATACTTCATAGTTGTTTTTTTTTATTTTTGATCAATAGTTAATGTAAATATTTTTAAGCTAGGTTTAGAATGACTTTGAAAGTTCATGTTATTACTGTAGTTAACCTAAAAAATTAACTGATTTAATGTTTAAGACAATTAATCCACAACTGGATTAGTGGTTGTTTTAATTATTGCTATTATTTAGAATAATCTTCACCGCATTATATATATTTTGTTTTTTCATATTCACTGTTCTTTTTAATCTGAAAAAGAATCAATCATTTTAAAAACAATAAATTATTTTCGTTATCCGTTGCTATCATATCTACTTGAATTTAGAACATTCTTTAAACACTTTATTGTGAATTTTAAATTAATAGCACGTGTGGACCTTATTTTTGTTCTTACGTCGATATTGCTGCCATGCTCGTTTCTTTCACATAATCCTGATATTTTCAGAGCCCCAGGTGAAAATAACAAAACTTCACAGCTTCATAATAGCAAAACCAGGCGGGATGCAGAGTATTTTAGAAGTATTGCTAAACATGGATACGTTTATGAGAATCAGTTAGTCTTTTTTCCTCTGATTCCTCTTGTTTTGAGTCTTTCACAAATATTTTTTATATTTTTCTTTATTTGGATAACTTTTATAGCTTTTATAATAACTTTTATAACTTTTTAACATATATCAAATTTGCTGGATTAATAGTGAACTTATGTGCTCGTATTATTACAACAGTTATCCTCCATAAATTAACTGATTTAGCATTTCCAGACAAGAAATTCACCACACAAGCTGTGATATTTTATTAATGTTTACAAGCTAAAATATTCTAAATTTCATTATACAGTGAATCGTTTTCCTGTTTCCTCAAATTCTGTGGTCTTTATTATCTAAAAAAGAATAAGTCATTTAAAACCACTCTTATGTTTTCATTATCAGCAGCTACCATATCGAATGGCATTCTGAATATTGGTTATATATTGCATTATCACTTAAATAAGATTTATCGGATTGAAGAATCACATGAAATTAGGAGTTGTATACTTCAAATTCCACTTGAGGTATGTCTGATTGTGCTACCATTTATAGCATATTTATGGTATGGATATTACTTATTCTGTGAAAATGCAAATCTTCCTAGTGATTGTCTTTTGGAATATAGTATTATGAGGAATTACAATGTAAGAGGTTAAGAGGTATGTTTAAACCTGAATGGTGTCTCATGTCATATACCCAACTTGCATGGATATATTAAAAAAAAACCATTGGATTGTAGGATTTTTAAGGTATTATCAAGTTAAACAAGTTCCAAATTTCCTTCTTCCACTCCCTGTCATATTGTTAGTGATGAGTTTTGCCGTTACATTTTTCAATATCTAGAAGGGACTTGATATTCAATCTTGGTTCGAAAGGATCAGCTCGGAATCGGTTGAAAGGGCTGTCGAGCCCCCGGAAGTGAAACACGAACGACTGTTTGTAGTCAGTGTTTTAGGTTTCCTTGTAGATCTAGTTGGTATTTTGTTTTCTATTATGGACAGGGGGCGAGTCATGGGGTGGTTCAAGTGTTGACAAAAAATCTGATTACAAACAACCATGTTTACTGCTCTTACGAACAATTACGAACAATCATCACTGCTGGGTGATATTAATATTGGCAACATTTTCATTCTTATAACTCGTTTTGATAAAAAGAATCAGTACGGACATGGACATTCCTATAATCATTCAGATGGCCATGCTCACTCACATAATAGCTCCAGTGACTATTTACATTCAAATAATGGACACTAAAGTCATGGTCATTCACATGATTTGAAAGGAAGCAACTCAGTTATTATGAAAGAGGTGTTACTTCACATCCTTGCTGATGCTCTTGGAAGCGTGGGTGTTATTGTATCAACCATTTTGATGCAACTCTTTGGCTGGATAATTGCTGACCCTATTTGTTCAATGTTCATTGCTCTTTTGATTGCTGTCAGTGTCTTCTCATTGATTAAAGAATCTAAAGGAATTTTGATGCTGCGTCAACCCCAAGAGTTAGATCACCTGTTACCCGGTCTATACTCAAAACTTTCTCAACTACCAGGCGTTATCAGTGTTCAAGAACAACATTTTTGAACATTATGCAGTGAAGTGCATATTGGGTCTCTGAAGATTGAGGTTACGAGCAATTCTGATCCTCGTTATACAATTAGACAGGCTCATTCAATATTTAACTCTATATGTGTGAAAAAATTAACTGTCCAACTTGATTATTTAAATTGATTTAGTTGTTTTTAAGCCATGTTTTTGGGGAGAGTTGTTAGGATTTATATAAAGTGTTACTTAGTTAAGCCAGTGATCTTTGAGTATATGTTTCCTCTCCCTCAATAATGTATATTCTTAAAGGTAAGATCAATGCCCCTCCTCCTATTTTATTATCATCACTGCTGAGCTAAAAGAAAATAATTTATTGAATAGAATTCAGTTTTGGGTGTTGTAATATGGGTGTAATAAGAAATAAATAAATAGTAGCGCCATTTATACTATAACATTACTGAGTGCAACTTCAAGAGTTCAAAAGCTTAACTTGAGTTTAAATTATGTTTATTAAAATCTGGGTTTTTTCTAAGAGTAACCCTCTTTGAATACATCCTGAAAATTAGTAAGTAGTTGTATTCCTTCTGTTTTCATCTGTTTCGCTTGCTTACAAAATGGTTTGAGCTCGATCAATCTGCAAATCATTGCCTTATGTGTTTCTGTAAACGAGTTAGACTTCATCATTTGGGACAGAGTCTTTACAATGCCAATTAAATATCGTCTATATGGAAGTATGAAGGAGGTAGTATTCAAAAAATAGCTTGAATAAGATCGGATTTTTTTCGTGACGCAAAACAATTAAGTCTATATATGAAACAAAGAGAACAAGAGGATGATATATTTTCTTAGGCAAATTTTACTTTACCAATTGGGGGCGTATAAAAAATATGGTCAGATCCAAATTTGAGGATGAAAATACAAACCTAGTAAAGACCAACCCAAGGCACCTAGTAACAAAAACTTAAGATAATACAAGAATCTTTTGAAAAGTTAACTATCTGGGGTATAGTGCAACACTGAGGATCGTTTCTTACTATTATTAAATAAAAAAAAACAAGTTTTTTTAACTGAAAGTAAGGAACGACGTTAAAACTTAAAACGAACAGAAATTATTCCGTATATGGAAGGGGCTGTCCCCTCCTCAACGCCTTGGTGTTTATGCTAAAGTTTTTTATTGTTTAAAAAAATATAAAAAAAAACGTAAATTCTCCTCATATTATAGAGCTTTATAGATGACATTTATATTTAACCGTAATATTTAATTAAGTAATGTAAGTGGATAGCTTTGGTAATGTACATATCTTATTTATAAGACCGTAAACTACCCAGAATATCAGTTTATTACTGCATTAATGCGACTTGCACAATCCAGTCGTTCTGCCGATATACCCCTAAGTAAGCTCTTAATACTTATCGTTTCTTCAGTACTCTGTAGTGTACTTTTTGAGAGTAAGAGTGTACTTGCAAGAGGAGTAGTTGTTTGTTGGCTTTCTCCGTGGGATGTCTATCCAATTTACGATTTATTTTCTTCTAATTTTTTAAAATGCCAAATCATCAATTTAAGAAATATCCCTTAATAAAGCAAATACATTATGGAATTTTACTGTGTATTCTATTCATATTAAAGAGCTAAGTCCATGACAGTTTTTATAACCAACCTCTACAGATATTGAGAGTTATATACAGATTTATAGACAAATAAACTACGATGAAAGAGCAACCATACAAAATGATTGTTATATTAAAGATAAATTTCTATTTTCTAAAAATTTATGAAAAGGTAAAAACGTTCATTCAAGAATGCAAAGAATGCAAAATACAAAATTCGACGATAAAAATACCCCACGCACAGTTTACCGAATACACAGAGAAGCTCTAGTACAGTTAATCAGTCACTCTGTTTTTTATTTAAATTAATATATGAGATATATTTGTTATATATGTGTTACATGTGTTATATAAGAAACATTCCAAGAAACTATATTTCTTGCCTACTTTTCCATAAATAATAGCAAAATATTACTTCTCATTTTAGTTATATATGACTTTATAGGTCTTTAGTTTTTTCTACGTGGTTACAAACACTAGAAGCTGGCAATATACACTCCCACTTCCAATTTTGTCATTTTTGAACTAACAATTTATTTCGTTCTTCTTGTTAATTTTTAGAGCAATACCGTGGTTCGTTTTAGCATTAATTTATATTCAATATGTTTGTCATTCAAACAAACAACATAAACCCCAAATGAAATAATAAATAAAAGACAAAATAAGCATGAAAAATCAATAAAAATGAAGTCACATTTCCTGGACTCTACAATTTCAAATATGTATATTTTATTACCTTACATGCAAATTCTTGTTTGAAATTTAAGCTGACTTTGTTAATACACAATATTATCACTCATTTTCATTCAATGATAACATTTAGTAACTTTCCAAATTCTGGAAAAGATAAAGCAGCTAGCATTTTGGCAAGTGAAGTATGAATCATTCCTTGGTCAGCCTTTAAATTTTACATCAGTCAAAAAACCAACAAATTTTGGAACATTTTATTAGCACTGGAATTTAAAAAAAATAGTGCTCTGAACGTTAAAAAAATTTGTAAATTTTCCTTCAGCTTTAGCGGCTATAAAAGTATTAGAAATAATAGAAAACATATTTTCACAGATTTATTAAATAATAGAGATACAGGTAACATGGATATTGATCCTATTTAAAACATTATTTTAAAACTGTACCCATATTTACGGACAAAGTTTTGCAAAATATCCAAGGTAATAGTACAAATAACAAACATAAACGAATAGCCCCTTCCGAAGCTTATCGTAAAATTATGTTGCAATAATATAATAAAGTTCATTTATCATTCTAAGTTTTTAATACAGTCATTTTCTGGTTTCACGAAGATAGCTGGCTGTTGTACATGTGAATAGTGACAGAGCCAGTAGTGACAGAGATTGCAGTGACAGAGCCAACATACAAGGAGAAGACATCAATTTAACCCTTTACTTTCAAAGATCCTAACAGTGAATGTGTATATAAGCAATGCAAGCGAAAAGATCATATTTTTAAAACTGTTTAAGGTAGTTAAAATATCTTAATTATACCAAAATTGCCATTACATTAAATACATTAAATTGCCACAAATCACCATAAATAAATAAATGAAACTCAGAACGAAAAGAAATTACAATAAACGACCGAGTCAAACTCAAAACCAGCGAAAATTAAGATGTGTAAGGCTGACAACCCCCATACGTTCTCAAGGCTAAAACATGATTTACACTTTACTCAAAAAAATAGTCATGATCACGCTGCTAAAAATGCATAATTTTTTTCATTTTTTTCAAACCCTTTTAAACTTATAGCAGTCACGTCACAATGAGCCACAGCCCAAGTGCTACGATTCTTGTACGTGCTCAAATATTATGCTGTTAGTCCATTTTCAGATTTCGTTTCTATAGTTGAAGTTGAAAAGTGATAACAAATTGGATGTTGTAATCGACAAAAAACTAAAAGCGAATTATTTTCCTATGACTATATGAAATTATTTCTCGGAACTCTGGTGGGGTTCAAAACGAGTCTTTAGAATCGTTGCCACTGAAGTATCGATAGAATGTTCACTTTTTAATTAAGATATATTTATATCTCTTTATTATTGATAAATATGAATAATTTACGAAATCAGTTAGCCTATTTTCTTGCTTCCACTGTTCTGAATCTTTTGGCCATAATTTCATAGTTTTTTTTTAATTTTGGATCAATTTTTAATGTGAATATTTTTAAGCTAGGTTTAGAATGACTTTGAACGTTCATGTTATTACTGTATTTAACCTAGAAAATGAACTGATTTAATGTTTAATGACAAGTAATCCACCATTGGATTATTGGCTGTTTCAATTGTTTCTATTATCTAGAATAATCTTCACCGCATTATATATATTGTGTTTTTTCATATTCACTGTTCTTTTTAATCTGAAAAAGAATCAATCATTTTAAAAACAATAAAGTATTTTCGTTATCCATTGCTATCATATCTACTTGAATTTAGAACATTCTTTATTATAAAATGTATATCGTTTAGAACGATATACATGGATTGATTGTAAAGTTCTACGTCAGTTAATTGGTGACCATGATTGGAGTTCGGTTTATGGCTCAGATGACGCAAATAATGTGTTTTCAGATTTTATTGATCAAATGATGCGACTGCGGGATCGGGCTTCTTCAACACGAGTTTCGCATGGAAAGTTTGCGCAGAAATTTGACCCATGGATTACTGAAGATATTTTGACATCGTTAAAAAATAAAAATAGAAAATTTAAGAATTATTTAAATTTACAGACACCTGAGTCGTTTGAAGAATTAAGAGTTAATATGAAAAATCAAAAATAAATTATAAGAAAATAGAAGAGAAAACATTATAAATATAAAATTTTTAAGTATAAATAGGATATTAGAAAAACATGGCAATTGATAAATGAAAAGATGCGTCCTCATAGTCGTAAGAATACTAGTGTTAATTGCCTTGTTTTAAATGGCGAAAATGTTACAAAGCCCAATGAAATTTTAAATGCTTTTGGAGATTATTTTAGTAATATTGGTTCTAGACTTGCTTTGACTATGAATATGCAACTGAATTCCCCTTCTGTTCCAGTTAATGAGCAACATGCAGAAAATTCGTTTTCTTTTTCTGAGATTAAGCCTCATGACATTAAAAAAGTTATTCTGAAGCATAAACGGAGTTTTTCTAAGGACGAATTTGGATTTTCGGCTAGAACCGTAAAGCAAATAGCGTCAAGCATTTCACCTTTGTTGGCACATATTTTTAATCTATCACTTATGCATGGGGTTTTTCCTGAGCTTTTAAAAAAAGCAAATGTTATAGCTGAGCTTTTAAAAATAGCATTACCTAGAGCTGGCAGTTCAACTGACCCTTCAGATTATAGAGGCATTTCTCTACTTTCGGTTTTCAGTAAAATCTTGGAAAACTTGCAAAAAGTCAATTACAAAAATATTTATTTGACAGTAAGATTTTACACACGTCTCAATATGGTTTTATAAAAGAAAAGTCAACTAAACGTGAAATTCATGAGCTTTTACTAAATATTAAGGATTCAATATATAAAGGTCAACACGCTCTGACGATTTTTCTTTATGTCGCAAAGGCGTTTGACACCGTAAATCATTCGCTACTTCTTTTTAAACTAAAGTCTTCTGGGTTTTCAACACAAGCTGTTAAATTTTTTTCATCTTGCCTTTCTGGGAGACGACTAGATTGTGTTGATAAATCTCGTGATCTCCGTTCCGATACTTTTCCAATTAATTACGGAGTGCCTCAGGGCTCTGTCCTTGGGCCTATTCTATTTATTCTTTTTATAAATGATTTGCCAGAAGTTTTGCTTCTTTGTAAAATTATAATGTTTGCTGATGATGTAGTAATTTTTGCTTCTCACCGGGACCTATCAGTTCTTTTCCAAACCTCGAAAGTACTTTACTAACTGTATCTGATCGGTATTCAAGGAATTTACTAGCTCTTAATGAAGCTTTACTAGTGAAATTAGTAAGCTTATTTCTAGCTTTACTAATGAAATTTACTAGCTCTAAATGCCAATATATGTTATTTTCGCGAACTGGATCAGTAGTGTCAGATACCTTCTCTCTTTTCTTGAATGGTCTTGAATTAAGACGGTAGATCAGTTCAAATATCTTGGGATTATTTTAGATGAAAATTTGTTGTTTCATAAATATGTAAAAACACTGTCGTTAAAAATTTCCCGAAATATTGGCATGCTAACTCGTCGTCGTCATTTCTTTCCTAAAGCTATTCTAAAATCTATTTATTATTCTTTCGTCCACCCACCGTATCTCTATTGCATTTTGGTTTGGGCATCTACCTTTTCGTCTGTTTTCAAATCTCTCCAAATACTTCAAAATAAAGCAATGAGGATTCTTTTTAATGTTGATTGCGGAACTTCAGTTAGACACCTATATGGCACTCCAGGAATTTTCTCTTTGGACCAACTTCATTTAATTTCTATCTCTAGTATTTGTCACGATTATCAATATAGTAATTTACCTGTAAATTTCTCCGGCATTTTTCCAACTAATTCTCAATTTCATAATTATCCTACTACGTATCGTTCAGACTTTTCGTGCGAAATTCGCCCGACATCGAGAGTGGGATTCAGCATTCGTCACACTGGCCCAAAAATCTGGAATTCAATTCCAGCATCAGTTCGAAAATGAAGCAACAAGCGACATTTTCTAAGATTGGTGAAGAAATATCTTATGACATGCTAAGCATTTTGTTCAGTAGGGTTTTCTTTTTCGTTGTTGTAAAATTTAGCTAGAAAATGACTGTGTATTTTCGTTGGCAATATTTTCAGCGCTAAAGTATGCCACCAGGCATGTACGCTGTTTTGTGACATTTATTTATGTACGTGTTATAAATAAAAATATTCTACTCTGCTCTACTCTACTTTAAACACTTTATTGTGAATTTTAAATTAATGGCAGGTGTGGACCTTATTTTTGTTCTTACGTCGATATTGCTGCCATGCTCATTTCTTTCACATAATCCTGATGATTTCAGAGCCCCAGGTGAAAATAACAAAACTTCACAGCTTCATAATAGCAAAACCAGGCGGGATGCAGAGTATTTTAGAAGTATTGCTAAACATGGATACGTTTATGAGAATCAGTTAGTCTTTTTTCCTCTGATTCCTCTTGTTTTGAATCTTTCACAAATATCGTTCATATTTCTCTTTATTTGGATATAACTTTTATAACTTTTATAATAGCTTTTATAGCTTTTTGACATATATAAGTGCTCGTGTTACTACAACAGTTATCCTCCATAAATTAACTGATTTAGCATTTCAAGACAAGAAATTCACAACAAAAGCTGTGACAATTTATTTATGTTTACAAACTAAAATATTATAAATTTCATTATACAGTGAATCGTTTCCCTGTTTCCTCGAAGTCTGTGGTATTTATTATCTAAAAAAGACTAAGCCACGTATAACCACTCTTAAGTTTTCATTATCAGCAGCAGCAGCTAACATATTGAATGGCATTTTGAATATTGGTTATATATTGCATTATCACTTGAATAAGATTTATCGGATTGAAGAATCATATGAAATTAGGAGTTGTATACTTCAAATTCCACTTGAGCTATGTCTGATTGTGCTACCATTTATAGCATATTTATGGTATGGATATTACTTATTCTGTGAAAATGCAAATCTTCCTAGTGATTGTCTTTTGGAATATAGTATTATGAGCAATTACAATGTAAGAGGTATGTTCAAACCTGAATGGTGTTCATGTCATATACCCAACTTGCATGGATATATTAAAAAAAAACATTGCATTGTAGGATTATTAAGGTATTATTAAGTTAAACAAGTTCCAAATTTCCTTTTTCTACTCCCTGTCATATTGTGGTTGATGAGTTTTGCTTTAAAATTTTACAACATCTATACAGGACTTGATATTCAATCTGGGTTTGAACATATCAGATCGGAATCGGTTTAAAGGGCTTTCGAGCCTCCGAAGTGAAACACGAACGACTGTTTGTAGTCAGTGTTTTATATTTCATTGTAAACCTAGTTGGTCTTTTTGTCTTCCGTCATGAAACGGGGGCCAGTAATGGGGGAGGTTCAAGTTTGGACAAAAAAATATGATTACAAACAACCATCTTTAATGCTCTTACGAACAATTACGAACAATCATCACTACTTGATGATATTAATATTGACAACATTTTCATTCTTATAACTGGTTTTGAGAAGAAGAATCAGTACAGATATGGACATTCCCATAATCATTCAGATGGCCATGGTCACTCACATAATAGCTCCGTAACTATTTACATTCAAATCATGGACACTCAAGTCATGGTCATTCACATGATTTGAAAGGAAGCAACTCAGTTATTATGAAAGGGGTGTTCCTCCACATCCTTGCTGATGCTCTTGGAAGCGTGGGTGTTATTGTCTCAGCCATTTTGATGCAACTTTTTGGCTGGATGATTGCTGACCCTATATGTTCAATGTTCACTTCTCTTTTGATTGCTGTCAGTGTCTTCTCATTGATTAAAGAATCTATAGGAATTCTGATGCAGCGTCAACCCCGAGAGTTAGACCACCTGTTACCCGGTGCATACTCAAAAGTTTCTCAACTACCAGGCGTTATCAGCGTTCAAGAACAATATTTTTGGACATTTTGCAGTGAAGTGCATATTGGGTCTCTGAAGATTGAGGTTACGAGCAATTCTGATCCTCGTTATATAATTAGACAGGCTCATTCAATATTTAACTCTATAGGTGTGAAAAAATTAACTGTCCAACTTGATTATTTAAATTTATTTAGTTGTTTTTAAGCCATGCTCTTGGGGAGAGTTCTATTTTCTAAAAATGTATAAAAAGGTAAAAACGTTCATTCAAGAATGCAAAGAATGCACAATACGAAAATCGACGACAAAATACCCCGCGAACAGTTTGGGGAATACACAGAGAAGCTCTAGTACAGTTAATCAGTCACTTTGCTTTTTATTTAACTTAATATATGAGATATATTTGTTATATATGTGTTACATGTGTTATATAAGACACATTCCAACAAACTGTATTTCTTGTCTACTTTTACATAAATAATAGCAATATTTTACTTCTCATTTTTGTTATATATGACTTCATGGGTCTTCAGTCTTTTCTACGTGGTTACAAACACTAGAAGCTAGAAGTTCCGTAAGGGTCTAAGCATGGATGTTGCTCATACCCTCCTTTCAAGAATAATATCCTTTTGTAAGCAATGGGATAGAGTTTATACACTTGTGTTAGATTTTGCGGCGGCGTATGATTCAATTATCCATTCTTGGGCTATGACTGCGCTTCTGAAGAATAATGTCCCACTACCAGTAGTTTTGGTTTTAAAAAAGTGGTATGGCTCCTCTCGTATTCGTACTAAGTGGAAGAATCAGTTTAGTGATCATAATGTTAAGTTATGTAGGGGGCTGAGACAAGGAAGCATTATTTCTCCTTTGATTTTCAATATTACTGTTTCGGGGCTATTTGATCAAATTCAGTTGACTTTTATTTATGGTAAAGGTTATGTTCTGTCGTGGATTGATTACGCAGATGATTTACTCCTTTTGAGTCGATCGCTTCAGTCATTTCAACAAAATGTAGATTTTTTAGCAAAGGTTTTTAGTGAGCATGGACTTCGTTTTCGCCCTGAAAAGTGTCAGTTTTTTATTCTTGGTCCTAAGGCTAATGATCTCGTTAATTCAGAAATTTCTGTCCGTATTTATGATAGTATTTTAAAACCTTTGGAATCTTTTTTATATCTTGGCGTGCCTTATGGACCAACTTTAGCTCTATGCCGTGCTTCTATTTCTAAAGCAGTTAAAAGTAGAATAGCATCTAGTTTCTGGGCAGTAATTTGTCTTCGCGATCTTCTTTCTCGGAAATCACTGGCTCGGGTATATAATACAGTCGCTTTGCCTCAAATTTTAGTTTTTTTTATCGCTTCTCCCGTTTTTTAGAATTAGTAATATTGCGCATGTAAAAACCACATTTTTTTATTTTGCTAAGTTCCTTTGCCGCTTTTCTAAATCTGAATCAAATACTTTTTTAATTAATCCATATAAAATAAAAAACCCTGTTGATGTTTTGGAGAAAAAGCAAAAGAATTTTTATCCAAATTAAATGTTTTTTCTCATAATTTATATAGAGCTGCGCACGAAGCTTAATTTATTTTATTTAATTTTTGAATGAAGCGTTAATTTGTGAAGTGTTAATTAACTATCTATTGAATGAAGTGTTAATTTGTGTGGTAATTTTGATTGAAGGCCTTTGCGTATTTGTTGTTATATAGTTTAAAATAATTTTATGGCCTGTTGATTAGCGGTTATTATTTTTATTTATTTCTTTTTTACTCTTCGTATTCGGATGAAATAAAAAGTTTGAATTGAATTGAATTGAATATAGACTCCCACTTCCAATTTTGTCATTTTTGAACTAACAATTTATTTCATTCTTCTTGTTAATTTTTAGAGCAATACCGTGGTTCGTTTTAGCATTAATTTATATTCAATATGTTTGTCATTCAAACAAATAACATAAACCCCAAATGAAATAATAAATAAAAGACAAAATAATAGTGAAAAAATAATAAAAATGAAGTCACATTTAATGGACTCTACAATTTAAAATATGTATATTTTGTTACCTTATATGCCAACCATTGTTTGAAATTTAAGCTGACTTTGTTAATACACAATATTGCAACTCATTTTCATTCAATGATAACATCTAGTAACTTTCCAAATTCTGGAAAAGATAAAGCAGCTAGCATGTTTGCAAGTGAAGTATGAATCATTCCTTGGTCAGCCTTTAAATTTTACATCAGTCAAAAAACCAACAAATTTTGGAACATTTTATTAGCACCTGAATTAAAAAAAATAGTGCTCTGAACATTTAAAAAATTTAAAAATTTGGCTTCAGCTTTATCGGAATTTTTTTTCGTTTTGATCATTTAGTGAAGATCGAGGAAGCAACATCAATTTTCAATTATGTAAGTTTCACTCAATCGGCTATAAAAGAATTAGACATAATAGAAAACACATTTTCACAGATTTATCAAATAGTAGAGATACAGGTAATATGGAAATTGATCCTATTTAAAACATTATTTTAAAACTGTACCCATATTTACGGCAAAGTTTTGCAAAATATCCAAGGAAATAGTACAAATAACAAACATAAACGAATAACCCCTTCCGAAGCTTATCGTAAAAATATGTTACAATAATATAATAAAATTTAATTATCATTCTAAGTTTTTAATCATGTCATTTTCTGGTTTCACGAAGATAGCTGGCTGTTGTACATGTGAATAGTGACAGAGCCAGTAGTGACATAGATTGCAGTGACAGAGCCAACATACAAGAAGAAGACACCAATTTAACCCTTTGCTTTAAAAGATTCTAACAGTGAATGTGTATATAAGCAATGCAAGCGAAAAGATCATATTTTTAAAACTGTTTAAGGTAGTTTAAATATCTTATTTATAAAGCAGTTGCTGTGACTATGGCCCATTTCTCTTTCAAATAAATATCCCTTTCTTATTGGCTTATATTTTGCCTAAAATATAATATTGAATTAAAAGCTTAGCTCTCATTGTTAAGGTAACAATTTTTCAAGAGAAAAACAATTTGATTGGTCTACAATTTCGTAAGTCTTCATACGGGCGTCCTAAACTAGAACATTGATTTCTAATACATGCATTAAGCCAATTAAAATCAGGGACTTGATACACTACATTGCCACAAATCGCCATAAATAAATAACTCTGGTGGGGTTCAAAATGAGTTTTTAGAATCGTCGGCACTGAAATATTGATAGAATGTTCACTTTTTAATTAAAAGAGATATTTATATCTCTTAATTATTGATAAATATGAATAATTTACGAAATAAGTTAGCTTATAGTCTTGCTTCCACTGTTTTGAATCTTTTGGCCAATACTTCATAGTTGTTTTTTTTAATTTTGGATAAATTTTTAATGTGAATATTTTTAAGCTAGGTTTAGAATGACTTTGAAAGTTCATGTTATTACTGTAGTTAACCTAAAAAATTAACTGATTTAATTTTTAATGACAAGTAATCCACCACTGGATTAGTGGCTGTTTTAATTGTTGCTATTATTTAGAATAATCTTCACCGCATTATATATATTGTGTTTTTTCATATTCACTGTTCTTTTTAATCTGAAAAAGAATCAATCATTTTAAAAACAATAAATTATTTTCGTTATCCGTTGCTATCATATCTACTTGAATTTAAACATTCTTTAAACACGTTATTGTGATTTTTAAATTAATAGCACGTGTGGACCTGATTTTTTCTTACGTCGATATTGCTGCCATGCTCGTTTCTTTCACATAATGCTGATATTTTCAGAGCCCCAGGTGAAAATAACAGAACTTCACAGCTTCATAATAGCAAAACCAGGCGGGACGCAGAGTATTTTAGAAGTATTGCTAAACATGGATACGTTTATGAGAATCAGTTAGTCTTTTTTCCTCTGATCCCTCTTATTTTGAATCTTTCACAAATATCTTTTATATTTCTCTTTATTTGGATATAATTTTATAACTTTTATAATAATATTTATAACTTTTTTACATATATCAAATTTGCTGGATTAATAGTGAATTTAAGTGCTCGTATTATTACAACAGTTATTCTCCATAAATTAACTGATTTAGCATTTCCAGGCAAGAAATTCAACACAAGAGCTGTGACAATTTATTTATGTTTACAAACTAAAATATTATAAATTTCATTATACAGTGAATCGTTTTCCTGTTTCCTCACATTCTGTGGTCTTTATTATCTAAAAAAGAATAAGCCATTTATAGCCACTCTTATGTTTTCATTATCAGCAGCTAACATATTGAATGGTATTTTGAATATTGGTTATAAATTGTATTATAACTTAAATAAGATTTATCTGACTGAAGAAACACATGAAATCAGGAGTTTTACACTTCAAATTCCACTTGAGGTATTTATGATTGTGCTACCATTTATAGCATATTTATGGTATGGATATTACTTATTCTGCGAAAATGCAAATTTTCCGAGTGATTGTCTTTTGGAATATAGTATTATGAGCAATTACAGTGTAAGAGGTATGTTCAAACCTGAATGGTGTTCATGTCATATACCACAACGTGCATGGATATATTTAAAAAAAACCATTGCATTGTAGGATTATTAAGGTATTATTAAGTTAAACAAGTTCCAAATTTCCTTTTTCCACTCCCTGTCATATTGTTGGTGATGAGTTTTGCTGTAAAATTTTTCAATATCTAGATAGGACTTGATATTCAATCTAGGTTCTAAAGGATCAGCTCGGAATCGGTTGAAAGGGCTTTCGAGCCCCCGGAAGTGAAACACGAACGACTGTTTGTAGTCAGTGTTCTAGGTTTCCTTGTAAATCTAGTTGGTATTTTTGTTTTCCGTCATGGACATGGGCACAGTCATGGGGGTGGTTCAAGTGTTGACAAAAAATCTGATTACGAACAACCATCTTTACTGCTCTTACGAACAATCATCACTGCTGGGTGATATTAATATTGGCAACATTTTTATTCTTATAACTCGTTTTGAAAAGAAGAATCAGTTCAGACATGGACACTCCTATAATCATTCAGATGGCCATGCTCACTAATATAATAGCTCCAGTGACTATTTAAATTCAAATAATGGACACTAAAGTCATGGTCATTCACATGATTTTAAAGGAAGCAACTCAGTTATTATGAAAGAGGTGTTACTCCATATCCTTGCTGATGCTCTTGGAAGCGTGGGTGTTATTGTATCAACCATTTTGATGCAACTCTTTGGCTGGATGATTGCTGACCCTATATGTCCAATGTTCACTTCTCTTTTGATTGCTGTCAGTGTCTTCTCATTGATTAAAGAATCTAAAGGAATTCTGATGCTGCGTCAACCCCAAGAGTTAGATCACCTGTTACCCGGTTTATACTCAAAAGTTTCTCAACTACCAGGCGTTATCAGCGTTCAAGAACAATATTTTTGGACATTTTGCAGTGAATCCCATATTGGGTCTGAAGATTGAGGTTACGAGCAATTCTGATCCTCGTTATATAATTAGACAGGCTCATTCAATATTTAACTCTATAGGTGTGAAAAAATTAACCGTCCAACTTGATTATTTAAATTGATTTAGTTTTTTTAAGCCATGCTTTTGGTGAGAGTTGTTAGGATTTTTATAAAGGGTTACTTAGTTAAGCCAGTGATCTTTGAGTATTTGTTTTCTCTCCCTCAATAGTGTATATTCGTAAAGGTAAGATCAATGCCCCCTCCTCCTATTTTGTTATCATCATTGCTGAGTTATACGAAAATAAATTATTGAGTAAAATTCAGCGTTGGGTGCTGTAATATGGGTGTAATAGGAAGTAAATAAATAGTAGCGCCATTGATACTATAGCATTACTCAGTTCAACTGCAAGAGTTCAAAAGCTTAACTTGAGTTTAAATTATGTTTATTAAAATCTGGGTTTTATCTAAGAGTAAGTCTCTTTGAATACATCCTGAAAATTATATAGTAGTTGTATTCTTTCTGTTTTTCAACTTTTTAGCTTGCTTACGAAATGGTTTGAGCTAGATCAATCTGCAAATCATTGCCTTATGTGTTTCTGTAAACGAGTTAGATTTTATCATTTGGGGCAGAGTCATTACAATGCATATGACTTAGCTTTTATATGGAAGTATGAAGGAGGTAGTATTAAAAATACAGCTTGACAAAAATTGGATTTTTTTCGTGACGCAATCCTATTAAGCCTATATATGAAACAAATAGAACAAGAGGATGATACACTTCCTCCGGAAAATTTTACTTTACCAATTGGGGGCGTATAAGATATATGGTCAGATCCAAATTTGAGGATGAAAATACAAACCTAGTAAACATCAAACCAAGGCACATAGTAACTAAAACTTAAGATAATACAAGAATCTTTTGAAAAGTTAACTCTCTGGGGTATAGTGCAACACTGAGGATCGTTTCTTACAATTATTAAATAAAAAAAACAAGTTTTTTTTAACTGAAAGTAAGGAACTACGTTAAAACTTACAACGAACATAAATTTTTCCGTACATGAAAGAGGCTGTCCCCTCCTCAACGCCTCGCTCTTTACGCTAAAGTTTTTTATTGTTTAAAAAATAGTTTTGGGGAAGTCAAACTTTAGCGTAAAGAGCAAGGCGTTGAGGAGGGGACAGCCCCTTCCATATACGTAAAATTTCTGTTCGTTTTGTTTTACTGTCGTTCCTTACTTTCAGTTAAAAAAACTAGTTTTTTTTATTTAATTTTTGAACGTTTTTGAATTAATACAGATTTTGATTTTGGCTCACCGTACATGAATAATAAAAACAAAATTTGTATATTAATTTTACTTTTATTTGGTTAAATGGCTTTCTCGAAACTTGTTTAATTTTATGTACGAACGTTTTTATTAGTAATAAATATATGTAACTTACGAATTAACTTACGTAACGAACTTCTATGTTCATATATTTTTAATACGTATATTAGGGGGTGGACCCCTATTCAATACCTCGCTCTTTAAGCTAAAGTTCAAATTTTGTTCCAATTCTTTAAAAATGACTGCTTATCACAAAGGCCGTTATTTAGAATAAATAGCTCCCATGAAAGTACTAAAAATCTTTGGCTTAAAGAGCGAGGTATTGACTAGGAGGTGGACCCAATCATATACGTAATATTTTCTGTTCGTTTTAAGTTTCGATGTGTATTCTTACTTTAAGTTGAAAAACTAGTTGTTTTTTTTATTTAATTTCTGATCTTTTTTTTAAATAATGATGGAAAGTCCGGCGCCTCCTTCATAGCTATGTCCCTTCCCCCATGACCACTTCCTTCATGGAAAGATCCTCCAACATAATCCCTGACCTCCCCCCCCCACTACCAGAAAAAATCCCTCTTGAAAACTTCTATATACTTTCCAATAACCAATACTATATGTTAACATTGGGTAAAGTTCATAACTTTCAGCCCTCCCCCCGGAGAATTCTGGGGACTAAGTCATCCTAAAAGACATAGTTATCATATTTTCGACCATGCTGAACAAAATGGCAATCTCAAAATTTTGATTGGGTGACTTTGGGAAAAGAATGAGTGTGGGAGGGGGCCTAGTTGCCCTCCATTTTTTCGATAACTTAAAAAGGGCACAAGAACTTTTAATTTCCGTTCTAATGAGCCCTTCCACAATATTCTAGGACCACTGGGTCGATACGATCACCCCTGGAAAAAAAACAAATAAACACGCATCCGTAATCTTTTTTCTGGTAAAAAATTCAAAATTTCACATTTTTCTAGATAGAAGCTTGAAACCTCTGCAGTAGGGTTCTCTGATACGCTGAATATGGTGGTGTGATTTTCATTAAGGTTCTATGGCTTTTAGGGGGTCTTTCCCCCTTTTTTCGAAAATCAGCCAAATTTTCTCAGGCGCGTAACTGTTGATGGGTACGATTAAACTTGATGAAACTTATATATTTAAAATCAGCATTAAAATCTGATTCCTTGTATGTATCTATTGGTATCAAAATCCCATTTTCCAGAGTTTTGGTTACCATTGAGCCGGGTCGCTCCTTACTTACAGTTCGTTACCACGAACTGTTTGACAACTAAGAAAAACCTATAGGCTTTTTCCTGTTTGTAATCAGGGTTTCAGTGGTAGCTATAATAAGGGTCGATACTCTAAATGGACGTTATGTAAGTATCATATAATTCGGGTTCTAGCGGAAACTAGGAACCTAGTAAGAGACGATCTAGCTCGTAGTAAAAAATTAAAAAGCTAATGACTCCTAAAACTAGAATCAGATAAAAAAAAACAGAGTACAAAATTAGAACCGCCTTGTCCAAAATTATAATATGGAACAAAATCTAGGTCACTGTAAAATTAGCGGTAGATGCAACCTAGTGAATTATGAACACAGCCAATAATAACCAGATCATAGTTTCAGCCGTAGCTGCATGCTCTAAAGCATTTCGATATAATTATATAAAATGTAGTAATTCCTTAGGCTTTTAACAGAAAACCTGACTGATAAATTGAAACTAGGGTAATTCCTGAAAATCTAAAAAAAAAATTATTACATGGATCGCTGAAGTTATTATGTAAACTGCAAAAATATTTATGGAATCTTAGCAATAATTTAATTTCTAAGTTAAAACTTAAAAAACAATGCCTGAAAATTTTAAAAAGTGTTATGATTTTTGATAAGGTTCTTACTACTAGGCTCGTTATAATATAAAAAGTGTAAGAACAAATAGCTAAAAATATATTATGGTCTCAAGAGAACAAAGTAATTATTTAAAGCTTCAAAAATTTGGCTCTTTAACAGCTAATAGGATTCTTAAATTCAAAGACCTTATCAAGCAATCAATTTATATTAATATAAAACTTCAGGGGAAAAACTTGATATGCAAAAGTATCACATGAAAGGATCTGTCTATTTTGACCGATTTCAGGCTCAAAATGTTAATATTAATGAAAAATTCAGGGAAAAAACTGGAAATGTAAAAGTATCATATGTAATGCATCTGTCGATGTTGACGGATTTCAGACTAAAAATGCTGAAATCAATAGTTCCTTCAGTGGAAAAAATGTCAAAATCACAGAAAATCTCAAGATCAACGGCTATTTACAAATACAAAATGTCATATTTCATAATATTCAAGTTGCCAACAAACAATCTATTCTGGTCGACACCAATGCTAGCGGCAATATCAATATTATAAAAGCTACAGACACACAAACAAGTATAAAAAATACAACTATTAATTCAATTTTGAATAAAAAAGTTCTTAAGCTGAACTTGCCAACCATAAAAAACAAACAATGAGAGATAAAACTCAACGAAACTAAAACAAACTAAACTGGAGCCAGTAGAGAGAAAAAATGAAGGACTAAAACAAAGCAGATATTTCGCCTGTGTGCAAGCTAGGCGTCTTCAGTGCAAGAGAAACAAAAATAAAAAAATAAACTAAAATAAACTCAAAACAAATAGATCCACCACCAATATTAATAAAATATAGTTGTCGCAACTAATCCACATAGGGAAAAGAAGCTAATAGAGTTACATGGATGAAATCACCAAAGCAACTGAGGAAAAAGTATAAAATTTGAAACTGAGTTAATTATTCGTTTGCGAAATAATCCTCTTGTTAGCAATTATTGAAGCAATTCTTTTTGGTCGAGTAAGTAATCTAGTCCCCTATTGATTATTTAAAATGTTAATTCCCTTATTTAATATCGGTTCAATTTTCAAAAGACTATATTATAAATTGGGTTAATATTTAAATTCCCCGTGTCCCTATTTATTCAAAGATTAGCAAACATTGTTTTTTTTTAATTCTTATAGCCTCCCTAGCCCATTGAAAAAAAACCCTCCAACATCAGAAATAGCCGTGGCCTCATGATATTGTAAAGAATGTTCAGGATGAAAGAAAGTATGCATCGCCAGAGCCAAAACAAAAGTTTCAGAAGGCTTGCTTAATATTAGGGTTTCTTCTAACGAGTTGCGATGCTCAATAAATCTGTCAGGAAATTGTTGAAGAGCTCTACCAATATAAAACCTTCGATATCGGAATGGAAACTTGTTGTTAAGTCAAAACTTGTAGCGAACAAAATTACTGAGAATGCTGTTTGAGTTCTACCAATATAAAATTTCCCACGAGAACAAGTAATTTTATACATCCCACTAACTAATTTTACCCGGGTTAAATCCTTCCCGGAATCTAGGAAACTACTTAGTGGTCTCACCGATTATAAACAGGTATCAATGATGTTTTTATTCAAAATTTGTTTAAGCACCTCCCCAAAAACAGGTAGATAATGCAAAGAAATGAAACTTTAAGACTTCAGCGGCAAAATCACTTTAGGTTCCTCAACCTGTATTGCAAAGTTCCTCATAACGAAAATATTAATTTAGTATTAATTGATATAAGAAATCTCCTAGAAGAGGGGGAGGGAGCAGATGGAGTCAGCCAGTCTTTCATAATCGAATAAGGCTTTATTCTAGTCATGCTGCCAAAGCTACACTTTCTTTACCTTTCTTAAGTTTTCCATTTTGCATATTCTGGTCTCTTTTGTTCAGTTTCAGACATACTACTGCTACTAATTGTGGTGTTGTCAATTATCTGCCCTCAATATCAAGTGCCTTTGGTCATTGCCCCCCAAAGCCGTGTTTTGAAGTTGGAGATAGCTTTACACATTGCCCCAAGATTGTTTGTGGCGTCTATCTACCTAGAACATTAATAGACAATTTTAGTATGTTCATATATATGGCTAATCTGGATGCCTGTGGTATTGAATGTTGCAAAGATTTTATCACTTTTGGAACTTTCTGTTAGAAAAAGTTCAAATTCTGAACTAGCCGCACGAAATGCGTCAGAAGAAAGTTCAAATTTGAATTATAAACCAAGGCTGCTTTCGAGCCATGTAAATGTAACGCAAGTCAGTGTATGAATACTGTTATGCTTGTTTAAATACAATATAAGCCAAAATTAGGATAAACAGAAAAGGCAGTGCATTCTTTCGGATAGCTAATATTAATCGTTCTGGTTTGCTTTTACTATTACTCAATGACGAGCCACCCTCCCCTCTAGTCTAATTATAAACCAGTACAGACAAGTCAAATAGACAAAATAGTAAAAATAAGAAACAAAAAAAGAATTGAGAGTTTCAAACCCTGAAAAACCACAGTGGACTGCTATACGAAGAGCAATTCATGCTCCGAGTCGTTTAATAATCATTTAAATTGATATCAATTTTTGAGAAAAAACCGGTAAAAAATTCTACACAAATATCATTGAAAAACTTAAACTTTTCTTAATCTTTCATGTTAATAACGTCAAAGTTTTCTTCATAATATATATTTCATTAGAAGAAATCAGATAGAGTGAAGCTAATAGCCTCTGAGTATGTATTAGCCTAAAATTAGATTGTCTACATTTAGCCACGAATGTTAAACCCTATATTATGAACTATTAAGCATCCAAGGCCAATCCTCTATTGAAAATATCAAACCGATAAGATGATGAACAAGACCTATCCCAACCTCTTACAACAACAATTCAGAGGATGCTTTGACAACTTTCATACCTTGAAGAAATATGTCAAAATACTAGTCAAACGACGTTTAATAACACAGATCTGTTTACACAGAGCAGTTTTGACGGGAGTTTATAAGACACTCAAAGCAGTTAATATAACACAAATAATATTTTAAAATAAAAAACAATATAGTGACTATTCAAATAGTCGATCTTTCTCTAGTCCATTTCAGGACAAACTTCATGTCATGAATAGCAAGTTACATTTTTCTTTTATTCAAGGATATTGGAAGACAATAAAATCAAGATTCCCTCAAAAATCTGCACCAACTAGAGTTGATTTCGACGTATGGCTTCAACAAGTTGTATCAAATCTGGATAACAAGTGGGAACTATTGACCGACAGTCTACGTAGAATATCTTGCTCCTCTTTAACCTTTATTAACAGTGGCAGTACTATGCGAGCTTATTTTGCTTTCGGACCGAATGGTTTGATAAATGCTCCGCTTAATACCAGTATAAGGAGTACGAAGTACTGCCAAGTGATTTTTTGGAAAAAAAATTTGACTCCATGGATGAAAATTTGACTCCATTGACTCCATGGATGAAAATTCCTGTGCCATTGGAAAGGAATCACTTTGTTTCAGGACCCAGCATAAATTCTAAATTCAATTTACCTTAGCATAGCTGTTTATTGGAGGTAAATTTGCATGGCGGATGAATGTACATGCATAGCATGGGAGTTAAGTCTGTCCCTAAAATTGGCCATTGAACCACCTGCAATAAATTTTGCCTCATTTGAAAAACAGGACTTGTCACTAGTATCAACTTTCAAATGTGGTTTAATGTCCGATTGTCCATTTGCACAAAATAGCTATATTTAGGCAGATGTTACCCACAATCAGACAGTAAAGCCTTTCAATTTGCTACCAATTACTCATGTTTTATCTATTACTAAGTTTTATCTAAACGGATTCAAAAATCTTATCTTGATGTCTATGACGTTCGAGTATTCACTCACGAAATACCGTTGAATGTCAGAGCCACAGCTTGTTTTGTACGGTAATATTTTATCATCTTTGTTTCGGGCTACTCTGATTTTTGTCGGTTTTGAAAATAAAACGGTCAAAATGGTTCCAAAAAAAGCCATCCGGTTCAGAATCTTTAAGGTTATTTGTCAAGAAGTTTAACCCTAGTACGTGAAGGGTTGTCATTACACCTCGAATAGTGTTTGTTTATATAAAAAAAATATTTTTGAGTATCTTCATTTTGCTCTTAGACCAGATCGTTTAGTATCTTGTCGGTTTCACTTCTATTCTAAACCAAATTTCGGAGCTATCATGGTTTTGGTTGCCACAAACATAAAATTTAAATTTTAATCCCTTTGGGTTAAAGATTTTTGGGATGGAGATACTTTATTTTGCTTGGCAATGGATAAACTCCTTCGAAAGTTTACAAAGTCGTTGCAGTTTTATCAATAGCTGCCTCCTGGCGACAACCAGTATCAATCTGTGGTTAGAAGCCAAAAAAAAAGAAAACTACAGCTAGACAAAGCTCTGAACAGCCTCAATATAAAATCAAGACTATAAAAAATTTCTTCATTAAACGTTGGAGCATTTTGAAAGCTTTTTTATCTTTGTTTTTCAAATCAAAGCCATTGTTTACGTCCTACTACTAGTAATGAAGTTCTAGAAAGATTTTTCACTTCTCATTTACACCATTGCAAGTGTATTGTCAATCTAAAAATCATACTCTTCTCTCTTAGACATTCTGTTTAAATGTCCTTGTTACCATTTGGGGGATTTACGTTCAAGTTTTAGATTTTAACTTACGATTTATCTTTAAGGCGATTACCCTCTTTGGCGATTTACATACTCGTTACAGTTTTACAGCAGCGTGCATGTTTGTTGAATCTTTTGCTTTTAGGCCTTTCATGGATTCACTCTGGTTCCGCAAATACAAATTTCTATTTTTGCAAAGACGATAGTCCTCAATGCTGGACATATATTCCTCTTAACTTACAATGTTTTTGGGAAGATGAAGCACGATTTCTTGTTAAAAAAAAGGGATCGAGCTGAAAATTAATGGAAAACACCCTACTTTAGACATGGAATAAAGACATGGTAAAAAGGGAATTTTGGATTTGTTCCTGAAAGATGATTCGAATTTTTTTTTAATGTTCATTGCTGAAAACGAAGTCTTCCCCCCAAGTTTCAATGTTGTGTGTTTTTTCTTGAACCAATTGACTCCTACATAAATGGAGCGAAAACTTAAAAGAATTCTTATCCAAGCGGTGTTATGCAAACAGTGATACGATTTAGTGCAATGCAGTTTATCAACTGAAACGCGTACCAACGCTATGGCTATGTAAAACATGTAGCCGTTTAACTGCAATGCTAAGAACTGCTCTTAATCAAAACAGGAATAAAATCTGAATCATCAAAACGGAAGTTTATTTCTTGAAATCGCAACGGTATGAGCCAAGTGAAGCTAAATATTTCTGAGACGTAAGAAGATCCGTCAAAGAAAGAAGGATTCGTATAGAAACAAAAAGGCTACTTTCTTTCGAGAATAAAACTTTTTCCTTAACTAAAATCTCCAGGATGAAGAGATTTAATCCCTTTATATTTCAAATATCCCTGATAAAACTATTGTTGTGATAAGATTCCTGACCAGGCTCCCAAAAGTATGCAAAATATGTAACATATATAGCAAACGTTTCTCTTCCATGTAATCATAATTTTAACCAGTATGTCAAAAATGAAATTTTTAAGAAGTTCCATTTGACCAAACATCCATTATTTTAACAAACTAATAAGTTTTTGGCTTGTTTTGGAAATAAAAGAGGGAGAGTCGTTGCATTTTTGTTTATTTTTCTTGGCAATTGATAAAATACTTAGAAACTTCCCAAATTCTTTTCAGTTTTAGCAATAGCTGCCTCCTGGCGACAACCAGTATAAATATGTGGTAAGAAGCCAAAAAAAAAGAAAACTAGAGCTAGACAAAACTCTGAACAGATTCAATATAAAATCAAGACTATAAAAAATTTCTTCATTAAACGTTGGAACATTTTGAAAGTTTTTTTATCTTTGTTTTTCAAATCAAAGCCATTGTTTACGTCCTACTACTAGTAATGAAGTTCTAGAAAGATTTTTCACTTCTCATTTACAATGTTGCAAGTTTATTGGCAATCTACAAATCATACTCTTCTATCTTAGACATTTTGTTTAAATGTCCTTGTTACCACTTTGGGGATTTACGTTTAAGTTTTAGCTTTAAACTTACGATTTATCTTTAAGGTGATTTCCCTCTTTGGCGATTTACATACTCGTTACAGTTTTACAGCAGCGTGCATGTTTGTTGAATCTTTTGCTTTTAGGCCTTTCATGGATTCACTCTGGTTCCGCAAATACAAATTTCTATTTTTGCAATGACGCTAGTCCTCAATGCTGGACAGATATTCCTCTTAACTTACAATGTTTTTGGGAAGATGAAGCACGATTTCTTGTTAAAAAAATGTGATCGAATTGAAAATTAATGGAAAACACCCTACTTTAGACATGGAATAAAGACATGGTAAAAAGGGAATTTAGGATTTGTTCCTGAAAGATGATTCGAATTTTTTTTTATGTTCATTGCTAAAAACGAAGTCATCCCCCCAAATTTCAATGTTTTGTGTTTTTTCTTGAACCAATTGACTCCTACATAAATGGAGCGAAAACTTAAAAGAATTCTTATCCAAGTGTTGTTATGCAAACAGTGATACCAGAATAATTCAATTTAGTGCAATGCAGTTTATCAACTGAAACGCGCACCAACGCTATGGCTATGTAAAACATGTAGCCGTTTAACAGCAATGCTAAGAACTGCTCTTAAGCAAAAAAGGAATAAAATCTGAATCATCAAAACGGAAGTTATTTCTTGAAAGCGCAACGGTATGAACCAAGTGAAGCTAAATATTTCTGAGACGTAAGAAGATCCGTCAAAGAAAGAAGGATGCGTATAGAAACAAAAAGGCTACTTTCTTTCGAGAATAAAACTTTTTCCCTAACTAAAATCTCCAGGATGAAGAGATTTAATTCCTTTATATTTCTAATATCCCTGATAAAAACTATTGTTGTGATAAGATTCCTGACCAGGCTCCCAAAAGTATGCAAAATATGTAACATATATAGCAAACGTTTCTCTTCCATGTAATCACAATTTTAACCAGTGTGTCAAAAATGAAATTTTTAAGAAGTTCCATTTGACCAAACATTCATTATTTTAACAAACTAATAAGTTTTTGTCTTGTTTTGGAAATAAAAGAGGGAGCGTCGTTTGATTTTTTTTTATCTTTCTTTGCAATTGCTAAAATACATAGAAAGTGTCCAAATTAGTTTGCGTTTTATCAATATCTTCCTCCAGGCGACAACCAGTATCAATATGTGGTTAGAAGCCAAAAAAACAAAACTAGAGCTAGACAAAACTCTGAACAGCTTCAATACATAATCAAGACTATAAAAAAAATTTTCATTAAATGTTGGAGCATTTTGAAAGCTTTTTTATCTTTGTTTTTCAAATCAAAGCTATTGTTTACGTCCTACCACTAGTAATGAAGTTCTAGAAAGATTCTTCACTTCTCATCTACAATATTGCAAGTTTATTGGCAATCTACAAATCATACTCTTCTATCTTAGACATTCTGTTTAAATGTCCTTATTACCATTTTGGGGATTTACGTTTAAGTTTTAGCTTTTAACTTACGATTTATCTTTAAGGTGATTTCCCTCTTTGGCGATTTACATGCTCGTTACACTTTTACAGCAGCGTGAAGGTTTGTTGAATCTTGTGATTTTAGGCCTGTCGTGGATTTACTCTGGTTCCGCAAATACAAATTGTTATTTTTGCAATGACGATAGTCCTCAATGCTGGACAGATATTCCTCTTAACTTACAATGTTTTTGGGAAGATGAAGCACGATTTCTTGTTAAAAAAATGGGATCGAATTGAAAATTAATGAAAAACACCCTACTTTAGACATGGAATAAAGAAATGGTAAAAAGGGAATTTTGGATTTGTTCCTGAAAGATGATTCGATTTTTTTTTAAATGTTCATTGCTGAAAACGAAGTCATCCCCCCAAATTTCAATGTTTTGTGTTTTTTCGTGAACCAATTGACTCCTGCATAAATGGAGCGAAAACTTAAAAGAATTCTTATCCAAGCGTTGTTATGCAAACAGTGATACCAGAATAATTCAATTTAGTGCAATGCAGTTTATCAACTGAAACGCGCACCAACGCTATGGCTTTGTAAAACATGTAGCCGTTTAACAGCAATGCTAAGAACTGCTCTTAAGCAAAAAAGTAATCTCTTGGCTTGACCAACAAGGTAAAATATATAGGCTTAAAAATCAATAAAATTGGCTGCAGCAACAATATTCTGCATTTATGGCATCATTTTTTTCCGTTTTTTCCTCCTCATCTAGCTGGGCACTGGAAAATCATAAAGAACTGTGTAATGGCTCATTTCAAAAGAAATTGTAACATCTGGTGGCTATTGTAACTAAAATAAAATAGTTTTTAAAATTGAATCAATTTAGACAAAATACTGCATTTTCGTTTCAAACTTGATGAATGCCGTTATTATCGTTTGACTTGTAACCATATATGACGTAATAAGTGAATACAAATTTTATATACGCTCATCTTTAGACAAGATAAAAATATAAGAAATACATAATTACAAGAATTAATATTTTACGATAAGCTACCTTTTTCTATAACACTGTAGTAGTAATTGTTATTTTTAACATTATAAAAGAATTTAGATATAGGTATGTAAAATGCAGTAATTCTTTTAGTGGTTTTTAAATTAATCCCTTAATAAAATTGTAGTGGTATACAAGTGTACTTATTGCGGTTTTAATGAAAGGGTGAAGTAAAAAAGAAAATTATGAATCCTTGATTATTGCAAGCTGGTGAAGCTTCTTTTTTTTCTGGAGAAAAGAAGATGTCAAAAATGGTAGAGCGCCTGCTTAAGCAGGATCAGTTACTCATCCATTTATTTTATGGGCTTTTAGTGCGCATTCTCCTTATATTATGGAGCTATATCCATGACATTTATATTGACCCAAAGTATATGGATATTGATTATTTTATATACACAAGTGCAGCCAAGTACATTACAATGGGAGAGTCACCATACAGACAGGAGACTTACCGATATACCCCCTTGCTTTCACAAATCCTAAAAGCCAATGTGTATATAAGTAATGCACGTGGAAAGATTATATTTGTTATATTTGACATAGTAATTTCATGGCTTATTTCTAAATCCGTGAGTTATCGAGAATATCGGCTAATCAGTGCATTAATGTGGCTTTACAATCCTGTGATTATAGCTATATCCACCCGAAGAAGCTCTGAATCTGTTATCGTTTTTTCAGTGCTGTGTAGTGTGTACTTTTTGAAGCGAAAGGAGTATTTTTAAACTGGCTTTTTCCATGGGCTGACTGTTCACTTTAAGATATATCCTCTCACTTATTCTCCTCTAATAAACTTTGCACTGGGAAATATTATTTTAACAGTGAATAGAAGGCAATCAAAGTTTCTGCTAATGACTAATGTCACTTTTCTCTCATTCAATGCTTCCTATTATAATTCTTATGGATGAGAGTTCTTAGAGGAAACTTATTTTTAGCATGTATATCGACAAGATCCAAAACACAAATTTTCAGTTTTCTGGTGTATTATCTAACATTTTCATAACATTTCAGTCCTGGGGTACATACCATTCATTACCCAGAGCTTTTGCATAATCTTTTTTACGCACAGATATTAAAGCCTGGTAAGTTTAGAATTTGGCATGTTTGTCATTGTTTATTCTTTTGTCACTTTGAATAAGGTTGTTACCGCGCAATACTTCCCTTTGTACTTTAGTTTTATACCATTGATTTGGTATGATATTGAAATTCCTGTTCATTCATGGGTTCTTATGTTTAGTTTTTGGATTCTAGGAATAATGTCATTTCTACTTCCTATCTATTTACTAGAATTTCAGCATTTAAATGTTCAATTTTTTGTATTTTTAGGATGTCTTTTTTTCTTCGTATGTACTTGCTATATTCTTGAAGTAATGGTGAAATCATATATTCCCCGTGATAGAAGCAGTTGGAAAATTAAATAATCATCAATGTACGCTCCCAAAGCTTAAACTATATTAAAGGGATTTTCGCAATCAGGGACGTGACTAATAATTTAATAAATAAACGTGTTTTTAGCTCAAGTTTCGTGATTTCGTGCAATTTACGACGAGAAATTTTTTCAAACATAATTTTGTATTGGCTTTTGAATGATTCCTCGAAAGGGCTTTCTGCCATCGCATAGGTACAGGTACAAGGGCTATCAAAGGTATGCTGGATTATCTGTTTTGTGACTGTCCTGCATGCCCTATTTTCCTGAGATTCTCTTGTTCACTAGTCCAATTATAATGAATTGGTTGAGAAATTAATGTCAACGATCAAATTTCATTACTGTTTACGAACTTGTAACCCACTGCTAGTTCTATCCTCGAATGGCCAACGGGGTATTAAAACAAGGTAAAGTATATAGGCTTAAAAATCAACAAAATTGGCTGCAACAACTATTTTCTGCATATATGGCATCTTTTTTATTTTTTCCGTTTTTTTCCTCCTCATCTAGCTGGGCACTGGAAAATCATAAAGAACTGTATAATGCCTCATTTCAAAAGAAATTGTAACATCTGGTGGCTATTGTAACTAAAATAAAATAGTTTTTGAAATTGAATCAATTTAGACAAAAAACTGCATTTTCGTTCCAACCTTGATGAATGACGTTATTATTGTTTGACTTGGAACCATATATGACGTAATAAGTGAATTTTATAGACGCTTATCTTTAGACAAGATAATAATATAAGAAATAAATAATTACAAGAATCAATATTTTACAATAAGCTATCTTTTTCTATAACACTGTAGTAAAAATTGGTTATTTTTAACATTATAAAAGCATTTATGAACAGCATTTCTAGTAATGAAACTAGAAATGTTGAATTAGTTAGAACGGCGGTTCCATTTACTACCAAATCTAAATTTTCTATTAGGTATGTTGGTCCTGAAGTATGGAACAGGCTTCCGGCGGAAGTAAAAGGTAAGAAGGTTCTTGAGGAATTTCGTGCTTCTTTGCGATGTATTTGTTTTAACCAGTAATGTAGGCACGTATAAGGTGATTAATCTGGGAGTTAGCATATGCTTGTGAATGTTAAAAGACAAAAATTTTCTTGTGTGTTGATTGAGGTGATAGTCGGTATATGAAAGGAAGCATGATGAATCATAGAGTGTGAGTGTTGAATTCCTCTATGTTCCCTGTAAGAAAAATGTATTATCCTTAGAATGTTGATTATTTGTTTAGTAGGGGTAGGGGGGGAGAGGAGGAGTCAGAGAGTATTATTTCCCCGAGGAAGTGTATTAGTGTATAAGTAGTTCAAGTGTTCCTTTTTTTGGGTCATCCCAAATACGCTAATATGCGTCGGGACCTATTTTGATATTGTTGGTATTATGTGCAGTTTTGTTTTGTTAGCATTATATGGAGATTTGTATGTTATTTTTTTTTGTGACCCATTTGTTAATAATAAAAAAAAATTAGATATAGGTATGTAAAATGCAGTAATTCTTTTAGTGGTTTTTAAATTAATCCCTTAATAAAATTGTAGTGGCATACAAGTGTACTTATTGCGGTTTTAACGAAGGGTTGAAGTAAAAAAGAAAATTATGAACCCTTGATTATTGCAAGCTGGTGAAGCTTCTTTTTTTCTGAAGAAAAGAAGATGTCAAAAATGGTAGAGCGCCAGCTTAAGCAGGATCAGTTACTCATCCATTTATTTTATGGGCTTAGTGCACATTCTCCTCATATTATGGATATAGTATATTCTCTCCTATATATTATGGATATAGCTATATCCATGACATTTATATTGAACCAAAGTATACGGATACTGATTATGTTATTTACACGGGTGCAGCCAAGTACATTACAATGGAAGAGTCGCCATACAAACAGGAGACTTATCGATATACCCCCTTGCTTTCACAAATCCTAACAGCCAATTTGTATATAAGTAATGAATGTGGAAAGATTATATTTGTTATATTTGACATAGTGATTTCATGGCTTATTTTTAAATCCATGAGCCATCCAGAATATCGGATAATCAGTGCGTTAATGTGGCTTTACAGTCCTGTGGTTATAGCTATATCCACCAGAGGATGCTCTGAATCTGTTATCCTTTTTTAAGTGCTGTGTAGTGTGTACTTTTTAAAGCGAGAGGAGTATTTGTTAGCTGGCTTTTTCCATGGGCTCACTATACACTTTAAGATATATCCTCTCACTTATTCTCCTCTAATATACTTTGCGCTGGGAAATAGTTTTAACAGTGAATAGAGGGCAATCAAAGTTTCTGCTAATGACTATTGTCACTTTTCTCTCATTCACTGCTTCCCATTATAATTTTATGGATGGGAGTTCTTAGAGGAAACTTGTTTTTATCATGTATGTCGACAAGATGCAAAACACAATTTTTCAGTTTTCTGGTATATTTTCTATCATTTTGAAAACATTTCAGTTCTGGGGTATATACCATTCATTACCCAGAGCTTTTGCATAATCTTTTTTACGCACAAATATTCAAGCCTGGTAAGTTTAGAATTTGGCATGTTTGTCATTGTTTATTCTTTTGTCACTTTGAATAAGGTCGTTACCGCGCAATACTTCCTTTGGTACTTCAGTTTTATACCATTGATTTGGTATGATATTGAAGTTCCTGTTCATTGATGGGTTGTTATGTTTAGTTTTTGGGTTCTAGGAATAATGTCATTTCTAATTCCTGCCTATTTACTAGAATTTCAACATTTAAATGTTCAATTTTTTGTATTTTTAGGATGTCTTTCTTTCATCGTATGTAATTGCTATAGTCTTGAAGTAATGGTAAAATCATATATTCCCCGTGATAGAGGCAGTTGGAAAATTAAACAATCATCAATGTACGCTCCCAAACCTTAAACTATATCAAAGGGATTTTCACAATCAGGAACTTGACTAATAATTTAATAAATAAACGTGTTTTTAGCTCTAAATTTCTTGATTTTGTGCAATTTACGACGAGAAATTTTTTCAAACTGACTTTTGTATTGGCTTTCGGATGATTCCTCGAAAGGGCTTTCTGCCATCACATAGGTACAGGTACAAGGGCTATCAAAGGTATGCTGGATTTTCCGTTTTGTGACGGTCCTGCACACCCTGTTTTCCTGAGATTCTCTTCTTCACCAGTCCAATTATAAGGAATTGGTTGAGAAAGTAATGTCGACGATCAAATTTCATTACTGTTTACGAACTTGAAACCCACTGCTAGTTCTATACTCGAATGGCTAAAACATTCGACGAAGAATCTTTCATTTTTTTTTTTTTACTTGCATGAACATTACGTGGTCAATCGAGCATTTTTCTTGGTGGTGGGTAAACACCGGCCACCATTTTTAGGTTTAAAAAATAAACAAAGTAAATCTTAAAAAAGAATCTTTTTCGGATTTAGGCGAAGAAACTATACAAGTAAACATGTGTTTAAAAAAAATTGGGTATTAAATATAGGTTTTACCTCACATCAAACAGTTCGTGGTAACGAACTGTAAGTAAGGAGCGACCCGGCTCAATGGTAACCGAAACTTTTAAAAACGGAATTTTGATGTCAATAAATGTATCAAAAGAATGTGTTTAAAATGCTGATTCTAAATATATAAATTTTATTAAGTTTAGTATTACTCATGAAAGGCTACGAGCCTGAGAAAATTAACTCGATTTTTTAAAGAGGGGGGAAACATCCCCTACAAGTGAAAGAATTTTAATGAAAATCACACCTTCGGATTCAGCGTATCAGAAAACCCTATTACATAGGTTTCAAGCTCATTTCTGCACAAATCTGCAACTCTGTAGTTTTTGCCAGAAGAAAAATATACGAATATAGAAGTTAGTTACGTAACTTAAATTGTAAAGACATCCATTTAGCAAAAAAAAAGTAAAATTTTTATGCAAATAAAAGCTGCATTAACTAAAAAACGATCAGAAATTAAATAAAAAAAACAAGTTTTTTAAACTGAAAGTAAGGTGCGACATTAAAGCTTAAAACGAACAGAAATTATTCCGTATATGAACGGGGTTGTCCCCTCCTCAACGCCTCGCTCTTTACCCTAAAGTTTGACTCTGTCTTACAAATTTATTTTTTAAAACAATAAAAAACTTTAGCGTAAAGAGCGAGGCGTTGAGGAGGGGACAGTCCCTTTCATATACGGAATAATTTCTGTTCGTTTTAAGTTTTAATGTCGCTCCTTACTTTCAGTTTAAAAAACTTGTTTTTTTTACTTAATCTCTATCAGGGACAGATCCAGGAGGGGAAAATGCCCGAGGCGGCACACCCGGGGACGGTAAAACAAGCTAAAGAGCAAATTACAAAGAAAACTTGCCGAAACAAGACCATATTCAATGTTTGTATTTATCTAAATTACAATGTACAAGTGTTTTGTCAAGCATAGTTGCGTGCTTTTAGTAGCCTCTGGTCTTTCCGTCCTGTTTTGCTTTAAGGGCTCATTTGTGCATTAAGATGATAGAGCGATGTAATGGACACGGGTGAAGGTTCAACGTTTGTTTGTTGTCCAGCTACGTGGGTATACTTGGTAGACCCTCCCTTTTAACAATTTTAAGATTTTTCAGGGACATTAATTCACAAAATGAAGGGAGGTAATGATTTTACTATTTTAAAATGAAGACTAAAAAAAATGTATTTCTTATGTTCGAAATCTGTGGAATATATTCCAGCTAACGTGTTCTAATGACACAGTGACACATTTATTTCGTCTAATCATTTGCAGTAAAAGTCATACTTACGTCATTACTCCACGTCGAAACAGTTCTGAAATAAAAGTGGTAAGCTTTAAGCTACAGAAACTAACACTAATTGTTTCTCAGGAAACTTAGCATAATCATAACTTTTTACACATTTTTTTTTAGTTTACATTTAACGCTAAATCGACTCAGTGGCAGTGAAAGAGGTGAATAAAAAAGTGTTTCTAACGTCTAAAAGCCCGCCATGATTGGTATTGTGACTGATTTTAATGGTCTTATAACGAATGTCTTGCAATGAAAGGAGAGACAGTAGGAAGAAAGTTATAACGATATAGTTACATCGTATAAGTTATAACCATATATGACGTAATATCTGGTTTGCAGCGGTAGTCACACTCATCATGTCTGTTCTGTCTTTGTAGGGTGAACTTCGAAAGGTTAGATTTTCGTTCTTTTTTCTTTGTCTTCTTTTTTTTGTTTAGCACTGAGGACGACTTGGCAGAGGTCCTTGTCAAAATATTTGCTTATATTTTGTTTTCTTCATGGTTTGCCTGGCTGATAAAATCCTCGTTTTTTCACCCTTTTTGATTTTATTTTTCATTTTGTTAGCTTCATTCCTCTCTGAGTTTCATTTGTCATATATGACGTAATAAGTGAATACAAATTGTATACACGCTTATCTTTAGACAAGATAATAATATAAGAAATACATGATTACAAGAATCAATATTTTACAATATGCTACCTTTTTCTATAACACTGCAGTAGAAATTGTTATTTTCAACATTATAAAAGAATTTAGATATAGGTATGTAAAATGCAGTAATTCCTTTAGAAGTTTTGAAATTAATCCCTTAATAAAATTGTAAGGGAATACGATCATACTTATTGCAGTTTTAACGAAAGGGTGAAGTAAAAAAGAAAATTATGAACCTTTGATTATTGCAAGCTGGTGAAGCTTCTTTTTTTCTAGAGAAAAGAAGATGTCGAAAATGATAGAGCCCCTGCTTAATCAGGATCAGTTACTCATCAATTTATTTTATGGGCTTTTAGTGCACATTCTCCTCATATTATGGAGCCATATCCATGACATTTATATTGAACCAAAGTATACGGATATTGATTATGTTATTTACACAGGTGCGGCCAAGTACATTACAATGGGAAAGTCACAATACAAACAGGAGACTTATCGATGTACCCCCTTGCTTTCACAAATCCTAACAGCCAATGTGTAAATGAGTAATGCATGTGGAAAGATTATAATTGTTATATTTGACATAGTAATTTCATGGCTTATTTTTAAATTCGTGAGGTATCAAGAATATCGACTAATCAGTGCGTTAATGTGGCTTTACAATCCTGTGGTTATAGCTGTATCCACCAGAGGAAGCTCTGAATCTGTTATTCTTTTTTTAAGTGCTGTGTAGTGTGTACTTTTTGAAGCGAGAGGAGTGTTTGTTAGCTGGCTTTTTCCATGGGCTGGGTATCAACTTTAAGATATATCCTCTCACTTATTCTCCTCTAATAATATACTTTGCATTGGGAAATAGTATTTTAACAGTGAATAGAAGGCAATCAAAGTTTCTGCTAATGACTAATGTCACTTTTCTCTCATTCACTGCTTCCTATTATAATTTTTATGGATGGGAGTTCTTAGAGGAAACTTATTTTTATCATCTATATCGACAAGATTCAAAACACAATTTTTCATTTTTCTGTTATTTTGGATTTTGCATAATCTTTTATACGCACAGATATTCAAGCCTGGTAAGTTTAGAATTTGGCATGTTTGTCATTGTTTATTCTTTTGTCACTTTGAATAAGGTTGTTACCGCGCAATACTTCCTTTGGTACTTTAGTTTTATGCCATTGATTTGGTATGATATTGAAGTTCCTGTTCATTATTGGGTTCCTATGAATAGTTTTTGGGTTCTAGGAATAATGATATTTCTACTTCCTGCCTATTTACTAGAATTTCAACATTTAAATGTTCTATTTTTTGCATTTATAGGATGGCTTTCTTTCTTCGTATGTAATTGCCACATTCTTGAAGTAATGGTCAAATCATATTCCCCGTGATAGAAGCAGTTGGAAAATTAAATAATCATCAATGTACGCTACCAAAGCCTACAACAAAGCAGTAAACCCAAACAACAAACCAGTAATACAGCTTCTGCACTAGACATAGTTTAAAGTATTGTTTTACTTTGTTTCTAGTTTGACAAATATTAAGTCGTTTTAATTGGCATTGTATTAATATGCGTAATGTGTCCTTTTTCCGTCTATGCTATGGAAGTACACTTCAGGGTTTTGGCGATGTAAAATTTAAATTGCTTATTTTATTTTTTTCAGTTTTGTCTATTATTTTAATAGTTTGTAATTGCAAAAACCATTTATTTAAAGAGTCTAACTGTCAACTCAAATATTTCACAGAAAAGCGCTGCATGGCAAGTTAAGTTCGTAAGATTTACTCCATACTTTTTTTGACAGCTTTAGTTCAGCTAAATAAATATTCTGAGCATTGCAGAGATGAAAATAGCCCAGACTGTCTTAATATTTATTTTTACAAGCCTATATTTAGTCTTAATGACAGAATTTTCTTTGGTTTCGTTTATTCCTTGCTTTAACTTCAAGGCTGTTATTACTTTTATTAAAGACTTCAAAGCGACAAAGTTTTTGTAGTTGTTTACAACTACAAAAAACATTTCTTTTTACGAAACAACAGAATATTCACGTAATTTTCTATTCTGCTAGCATTTCACTCTGTCAAAAGCTTTTCCTCTTTAGTATCTCATATTTGATATTTTATGGATATTGTTCTTTTTCCTTTTTCAAGAAGAAAATAGGAAAGAATTTATTAATAAACCCTAAAAACTAATTTGTTTATCATAAAATCAAAAAAAAAGTATCAATAATATTTATAGATAAATAGAAACCTAAACCAGCGGAACCATACATATTTACTAAATAGACAATTAAATAGATAACAAACCCAAAGTAACGAAAAGATCTAAAAAAAAACAAAGTGACAAAAATGTACGAGATGGAAGAAAAAGAAGACAACACTTCTTGGGGAAATGATAACTTATCAAAGGGTCAATAAAGTATAGAAAAGGTTTTTCACTAAAACCAAGCCCAGCTTGATGCAAATAAAGCTGTAAAAATCGAACAAACAACAAGAAAAGATAACCATAGCTTGTTCAAGCATTTCCAACTTCAGAAAGAAAAGATATGTCCCACATTGGGAGTTATCTTTTCCATGAAACAACACTAATTTCTGATGAAGGTTCTATTCTTGAGTGGTTGCAGGGCCACTTATACTCGCTGCCTATCATAGAGACCCATCAGTGCCTCTCAATGATATTAAAAAAAAATATCAAGCAAGCCAAGCACTTAAGTAAATACTCCCCGTCCAGACAAGAAAAAAATATTCGAGATGGATGATTAACGATCAATTGTTTAGTTCAAACTACGTATTTCACAAAAATAATAGCACTGAAAAAAACGAAGAAACAGTTTATCAACCAATTTTTTTTTAATCTTTCCTATGAGTTTCCGTGTAATAGAAATAAATAGTAAGGTTTCAATTATATTACCAAACTTATCAAACTTGAACATGAAGAAATTACTATCAAAATACAAATATAACTTTAATTCCCGGAAATCTCAAAAGTTACAAGATTTTTATTTAGCAGTAACTTTTTCTGTTTTCATTTTCATAACTATTAAAAAAATGTTTTAAAATAGTCTTCGGCTTCAAACTGATTCAATATGCTGTCAGTTGCTGTGTGGATCGGATCAAATGTACTCTCAGATGCTGTGTAGACCTTAGGGGGTTAAATGAAGTCATATTAAAAGATGTGATTCAGTTACCCCGGGTGGACACAATCTTGGATTAACTAAGAGGATCAAATGCTAGACAAGTTTCAAGCTTAGAGCCGATTAACTGCAAATATATTCATATCCAGATGATAAGTATAAGCCAACAGTAATCTTGGAGTATGAGAGGACGTTCACGTTTGAAAGAATGCTTTTCTCCTTGTCTTTTAGTCCTAACAGTTTAAAACGACTTATGAATTTAGTAGTGAAAGAATGGACACAGAAAAGCTAAAAGTTGTGGTACCAAAATTGGCCTTTTTTCAATACTTCATAAATCAAAAAAATATTTCGCAAAATCCAAAATCCCTTTCATAGAAGAGCTAAAGTCAACAAAAGATCAGCAAAACAGTATGTTACTATGCGGGCTATTAATGTATATCAGGCGCTATATCAAGAACTAAGCTGCAAAAGTTAAAGCTTTAACAAATCTTTTAAAAAGATTGAGTAAATTTAAATGTCAATCAAAGGCATTAAAAGCTCTTAAAAACCTTAAGAAAGTTACTGAAAGCACTAGAACTTAAATTACAAGACGTTTTCAAAAACATTCTGCTTACAAACCAACGCATCAGCAGAGGGTATGGGAGCCTTATTACTAAATATAGAAACTGATGGCCAGGAACCGATAATCCAATATACGAGCCGTGTCTTATTGGAGGCAGAAAGACAATATTCGACGATGGAAAGATAAAAAGTGTTCAGCAGTGATCGTGTACACCAATTATTTTCACTAATCTCTACTCGCAATAAAAGTTTACCTTACGTGTAGATTGAAAATTCCTATTTTGACAACATATAATAAAAAATGGCACAGCGAAATTGACGAGATAGCTTCTAAGCTATAAGCCTATGAATATAACCCTATGTATACAGAAGATCGTACTAATATATCACCCAATTTTCTTTAAAGAAATACGGAAGAAAACGACCAATTACCAGTCACAAGAGCCTTAGATAACCCCATTGACAATACAAATATCCTGTCCAAAACACATATATTATTAAATCAAGATAAGGATGGATTTTGTGCAGATATGAAATCTTTCTTAGTAAAAAAGAAATAAAAATTCTACCATTTATCCCAAAATCACTTGAAGGAGAAATGTTACATATGTTGCATTAAGTAAGGGGTTACCACATGCAAGAAGCAAAAGCGATTACAGATATCACATTCAGTAAACGGTTGCCACATGGGAGAAACAAGACAATTGACTTAATAAAAATACATTTCTATTTTCTGAAAATATTTAAAAATGTAAAAACATTCATTCAAGGATGCAAAGAATGCACAAGACAAAACTCACCACCAAAAAGACCCCGCCCACAGCTTGGGGAATAACGTATATCAAATGGGGTAGGAATTCCCATTCTAATTCCCTGTTTCCGAAAAAGAGAATAACTTTGTATTAAATATCCAAAATTAGCATAAATTTTGAAACTGTAATCTGTGTTTGAAGTCCAAGATCTTATTTAGATTATTAAAATTTATTTACTTTACAGTGGAAAATGCAATTCTCAATCTAAATAGGTTTAATTAATGAACATGGTTGAACTTTACACTAGTAGATTGAAATTTCTTCCCTATCAATTCTGACTATCCCGTCATTTAAATTAATATGTTCAACGGAAATTCAAACTAAACAGTGGAATTATAGCAGAGAAAAGAGAAATCTAATTATGTTTTTACTCTGAAATGAGTCAAATTTACTTTTCTATAAAATGCAAACAAAAATCTTATCCAAAAATGTTTTCAAGCTTATATTCATCTCTGTTTTATGATTATTCAGGTTTAGCTCGTGAGCCAACACTTCCATAAGCCATGATCATTAGTGGAAACTTTTATCTCTGAACGGGAAAAGGATCGGTTCCACCTTATGATAAAACTTCTGATTCGAGTTTGCACATCTAATATTTTTGTTTCTTGGCAATTAGGAGATTAAATAATAGTTAGTGAATTTCCTATTAGCCCTCAAATACTCAATTTCAACGGTTTTAGCTGTTAAAATTCAGTTTGTTTAATAAACGTTAAATATAATTTTTGTTGAAAACCAAACTTTCTTTAAAATGTGGAATGACTCCAACAGCAGATCATGGAGGGGAAACCCACACTAATTAGAAGCTAATTTTTTTGCATATTATGACAGACACTCTTTAAAATTAATTCAAACAAAGAAATTCACCAGGTGGACTTTGTATCCACACTTTAAGCATTATTTGGGATTCCGATGCCTTTTTCTACCAATGGCCAGGTTGTAAAGAGACTTTAACCATTATCACCTAATAACTGACTTTATTGTTCGGTACTAAATAAAATCATAGCCCAAAGATTACCTGGGACTGTAATTTTCTTACGCACCATCCACCAGTAAAAGCTTCGAATAAGAGAAAGTACTTTCCAGAGTAGATACAGTAAAAGAAGTACATAATATGAATAAATCAAAAACGTGGTGAAATGTCTTTAAGTTAAGCTCCAATGGACATGCAACAAGTTTAACGTTCAGTTTATTTTGACTGACTTTTTTCAGTGATTAGTATATAGTCATTGGTAATCAAAAAAAAGGTAATCTTCCAGTTTATGACAAATAATAAGTCGTTTTAATTTGCATTACATTAATACGCGTAATGAGTCTTTTTTCCATCTATGCTATGGAAGTTAACTTCAGAGTTTTGTAAAGAGACTTTACAGGGCCAGGTCGTAAAGAGACTTTAACCACTGCTTTCCCAGGCCAAAACATAATTTGTACTGTACTGAAAAAAATACAAATGAATGTGCATTGTCAGCTTAATATACATACACTGATATTTAGTAATCAAAATGTTAGTATAATTTGATTTATTAAAGCTATAAAGGTAAAACATTTATATTTTTTTCAGTAAAGTGCAAATTATGTTCCTGCATTGGGAAGGCATAGGGGGTTTTGAGCCCAACTTATGTTTATTTCTGCTCGTTTTGAGTTTGACTCGGTTATTTATTGTAATTTCTGTTTGTTTTGTGTTTCATTTATTTATCGATGCTGATTTGTGGTAGTTTCATGCTTGTTAGATTATTTGATTTTATTTTTACTCATTTTTTTTTTTAATGGAGTTCTTTACTTATCTTTGAAATACTTATTTTGTGGAAAAAGTTTTTTTTAATTAATTTTTGTTCGTGTTATATTGACATAGTCATTTCAGAGAAAAAGAAAATAATACTTTAAATCTTTTCGTTTTTTTTAAATTTATAGTTTTAGCTGATATTAGTATGCTGGAGAAAAATTTTCAGCAATTTTCAACAATATATTTAACCCTTTTATAATATATTTACAATATATGTACAATATATAAAAACAATATATTTAACCCTCTTATATAATTTTTAACCCTCTTAAAAATCTGGACACAAATAGTAGTGTTTAATTTAGTTTCATACCTCCTCTAATTCACCTGAAATGGAAAACTTGATACCATTCGCTAAAAATCTGTTTACTTTCTTTGATAGCTTGGATAGACTTACGCTATTTTGATTTGGTTAAATTTTAAGAGCAGAAGCATCCCGGAAAGTTTGAACATAATATCCCTCAGTCATTCTTGGAAGACTGCTGAGATACCTTATTGGAAATTAGAATTAACACAGTGCATTTTGATTTAATCTAATGGCAAAATTTAGTTTGGAGCCTTTTTGAAGTTTCTATAACAACATTTTATATAAACCTTATATGCCCCCAAGCCATAACATACAACCCTTACACAGAGGGTTCTGAGGGGGTTCTCATCCTAAAAGACCTTATTTCAAGATCTTTCAACTATGTTGAACCAAATGGATATCTCAAAATTTTGATTGGATGTGCTTGGGAAAATGCTCGGCATCAGAGGGGCGTTAGTCACTCTCCAACCACTTGCAAATATTAAAAAAGGTACTGGCCATTTCAATTCAACTTTCAACTAAGTTGAATAAAATGGCAATCTAATTGGAGGAGTAAGGGAAAAAGGTGGGCGTGAGAGGGGGGTAAGTTTCCCTCGAAACACTTTCGACTATTAAAAAGGGTACTATCCACTTTAATTTAAAATCAATTGAGCCCTTTTTCAAGTTTCTGCGACAAAAATTTCAATAAAAACCTTATAAGCCCCCAGGGCATAACTTATAATCCTTGCCCTGAGGGTGGTGGGGGAGTGTCCTCTTCAAAAATATATTTTCTATCTGGAAATCAACTACGCTGAACAAAATGGCTATCTCAAAATTTTTACTGGATGTGTTTGAAGGAAATAAGGGCGTGGGGGGGGGGGCTAGCTGCCCTCCGATCACTTTCGACTATTAAAAAGGCACTAGCCTTATGATTTTCCAATCAAATGAGCTTTTTTTGAAGTCTCTAAGACAACACCTTCTTTCAAAACCCAATACGATCCCAGGGCATAACTTAAATCCCTTGCCCTGAAGGTTGTGAGGGAGCGTCCTCCTCAAAAACCTATTTTCTATCTGGAAATCAACTACGCTGAATAAAATGATAATCTAAAAATTTTGATTGGATGTGTTTGGGGAAATGATGGGCGTGGGAGGGGACTAGTTGCCCTCCAATCACTTGACTATTAAAAAGGGCCCTAACCCTTTGAATTTCCAATCTAATGAGCCTTGTTTGAAGTGTCTACGACAACGCATTCTCTAAAAACCTTATATGCCCCCAGGGCATAACTTAAAACCCTTGCCCAGAACCCTTGCCCAGGTTGTGGGGGAGTGTCCTCCTCAAAAACATCAACTACGCTGAACAAAATGGCTATCTCAAAATTTTGATTAAAAGTGTTTGGGGGAATGATTGGCGTGGGAGGAGGGGCTAGTTGCCCTCCAATCACTTTCGACCATTAAAAAGGGTACTAGCCCTTCGAATTTCCAATCGAATGAGCCTGCTTTGAAGTTTCTGCGACAACACCTTCCGTTAAAACCTTATATAATCCCAGGGCATAACTTAAAACCCTTGCTCTGAGGGTTGTGAGGGAGTGTCCTCCTAAAAAACATTTTCTGTCTGGAAATCAACTACGCTGAACAAAATGAATATCTCAAAATTTTGATTGGATGTGTTTGGGGGAATGATGGGCGTTTGGGGGGAGGGAGGGATAATTGCCCTAAAACCACTTTCGACTATTAAAAAGGGTACTAGAACTCTCAATTTCCAATCGAATGAGCCCCTTTTGAAGTTTTTACCCCGACCCCTTCCATATGAATTGCCCTACTCTAAAGGAAAAAAATAATAAATAGTACATTGTGCCAACATCGTTCTTATATGCCCTCAGGGTATAACTTCAAACCCTTGCCCCAAAGGTTGTGGGGGAGTGTCCTCCTAAAAACCATATTTTCTCAATGGAAATCAACTACGCTCAACAAAATGGCTATCTCAAAATTGGATTGGATGTGTTTGGGGCAATGATCGGCGTGGGGGGGCTAGTTTTCCTCCAATCATTTTCAACTATTAAAACGGTACTAGCTCTTTGAATTTCCATTCAAATGAGCTTTTTTTGAAGTTTCTATGACAACGCCTTCTTTAAAAACCTTACATGCCCCAGGACATTGCTTAAAACCCTTGCCCTGAGGGCTCTGGGGGAATGTCCTCCTCAAAAACGAATTTTCTATCTAGAAATCAACTACGCTGAACAACAAGGCCTTCTCAAAATTTTCTAATGGTGGGGTTTTGTTAGGGCAATCCACACGGAGGGATTTTATTTTGTGTTTTCAAATGGGGATTTTTATACATCTTTGTAGTGAGGCTATATAAACTTTATACCATAGTTTGAGGGGGAATTTCTTGTGGCGAGGGATTAAAATAGTAGGTCAAACGGGGAGCGTATATAAATAGCCATACTGAGTCGAAATCAGATTATTAGGATTCAGGTTCCTTAGAGAGCGGTTGGAGACACAAGGACTAATTATTTTGAGAAATACTGACATGAAGAGATAAGATTAAGATAGTAATGTATTTGTTTTTACTCACATTAGCGATACAAAGCTGAATCAGGAATACCAAATTATCTGCACTTTAATTCACTGTCATAGGCACTTTTATACAATTATACACTGAGATGTATGTAATGCCACATAAGTTTATTAATGATCTCATATAAATTGTCAAAAGCTATTAATAGTTAGATCATAGGTTCACTTACATATGTCTGGTCAAGAACTCACAGAAAACTCCTCTAGACTGCTCTAGACTACTCTTGACTGCTCTAGACTACTCTCGACGGCTCTAGACTGTCTCACGACTGACTCGAAATTGCCAAGTCTTAACTAACTATACTATCCAATTTCGCCTGAGGTCACATTGCCAGGAAATGCCATAGTTAAGGGATAGTAATTGATTATATAATAGTAATATATTTTCAATTTAAAAAAATAATTATGTTAAGTTAAGTAATTTAGGGTATAGTAATGATTACGTAGTTTTACGACATGACTGGTCGGGGTGGTCCTTTGCGATTTTGCAATACGAGAATTCGTTACTTGCAAGTCATAATGCCTGGAAGATATTTATGAAACTAGATCTCAAACCGTTCGAAACCTTATTCCAACAAGAAATGAGACTAGAGAAAAATACCAACGAACTCAAAGACTCTATATTCCAATTTTTAAAATCGGACAAGAGCTTGCAATCAACCAAAGACAGGCAAATCAAAGGAAAATAAAGGAGATCTACCCCCATTATTCCTAAACTAAAATCAAAATTCATAATAGATGATTTTGACAAGAAAATGGCAGGAATTGATAAGGCTCTAGGAACTAACAACAGAGAAAGCCAAAGAAGAAGAGCATTAAGTAAAGTGGATGGTCCCATAAGTGAACGTACTACGATAAAATCCACCACAAGCTCTTCCGCGACAACTTCCAGGAAAAAAAAACTCTATGATGGGAATTACGCCATGTTGAATGAATTACCAAGTGTATGGATATACCTTAAGCAACTATTGCAAGATCATACCGCAAGCAACGTTACTAAGAAAATATCACCAAAAGGAAAAAAGGAAAATATCGACAAGCCACGAAGAGGGAAACATACCACGACAACCACACCCATACCTAGAGCACGAGCCGAAGAAATTCACTATTCACTATCAACAATCGCAACAAATACGGTTCCAGGACCAATCAAACTCGATGGTGATTCACAAACAAAATTAATCGCTCTGACGTATCTGAAACCAACGGTATTCACAAAATGGACATGGTCGACCAGACAAAAAGCTACGCATACCCATTCCTTCGGCAAAATGTTTATACAAGCAAGAGCGAGAATCCCAATGATGCATATCGAGACGCAAACTATAGTAGTTCAAGGGCACGATACTAATAGCAAAAATAAAAGCTCAGAGAATAAGAAAAAAGAAAAATACGTACCCGAGAAAGGTTGGACAATCGACGGCAAATATACGTGTGCAAGACTGGCCATGGCCGACGAGCCACCCAGAGTTTACGTCGAATCATTACCTGAACTAAATGAGAAAAACACCCTAAGAGTATAAATTCACCAATCCTTCTTAATATTGTATATGCAGAGACTACAAGCATTATTCGAATGGCTCAATACAGAAATACAAAAGTTAAAGCAAAGTACCACGAGAATCTTCAAGGTATTCTTTCGAAAAAGCAAATACCGCAGATCTGCTAGTCGAATACCAGTTGTAGGAGAATTGGCTTCACGCTTATTTGGGCTATCAACTGAAGAAGACCTGGATATCCTAAGGGAAAACGTGAGAAAACTAAATAACGCAATGAACGTGACCTTGTATGTCCAAATAATACAAGCCAGCATAGCCAACTATCAGAGGGATAAAACTGAGGCACTCTCGAAGAAAATCTCAAAGACAGTAAATATAATGAATTATTTGAAGAACGAAGTAGATCGTGTGATATCAGATTCGAGCCTCACCATGATGTCACTCGACATAGTGACAATGTCGTTACTTAACCTAATAACTAATGTTAGCAAATATAAGTTCACGTTGTTCGCCCTTACTGGAGGAACCTTATCCTACAACCTTGTAGATATTTCTAACCTGAAAACCATATTAGATGAAATAAAAACACATCTAACATTCGGTCTACGTCTACCCACAGAACCAGAAGTAGCAAACCTATTCCACTATTACACCAAGCTAAAGGTTCACATCACGGAGATAAACGAACAACTATTTACTGTAGTAACAATTCCATTAATAAATCAGCAATAAATATATGACTTATATAAAATTTCTACATTCCCAGCCAAAATAGGCAGAACCAATTCATTTATGACTATCACACCCAAAGCGGAATGCTTGCTAGTCAATCAAGATAGAAGGAAATATGCCTTAGCTAACCCACAGGACGTTAAGAAATGTGTAGCATTCAAAAATCTAGTATGTCGGCTAACCCTGCCTATTTAAAACGTGAAATTCCGGTTTCTTTATGTTAGATATATTTTTAACAAAAATCCAACAGGAAGAAATTCCTAATTCGTGCGACGCGTTAACATGACGTACAAAATGAGACACTTGTTCATCTTAGAAATGATATGTGGCTATTTTATGTTCCAAAAGAAACAATTGGAACCTTATCATGTTATAATAATACAAAAAGAATTGATTCTAGCTACAGAACTAAATTACTATTAGAGGACGCATGAATGGTTATCACAAGACCCGGGCGTCGACCGGTAGCAAGAATAGATACAGCAAAAACACCATTGTTAATCACGTGCACGAGTATAATACGTCCTAAGGTACTTGATTTCAAACAAGTCAACTTATCACACAACATACCAAATATTACTGATGAGGAAGTGAAAACCTCAATATGGTCAAAAATAGAGAATGTCAAGGGGACTTTACCGCTCACAAAAATATGAGAAACTTTAGACTCCCGATTTCCCCTATTCACTAATGAAGACCTAAGATTGACGTATTTAGAAAGTAGATACGGACTATTTTCAACAAATTTTTGGTGGAACATGCTCCTGACACTATGCTTCGTGTTCATGATTTCTCTAACTATAAGAGTGTTATTAACCCTGAATTATGTAAAAATTATGAGAACAAGTAGAAAAAGAGTTAAGACAGATCACATCGAATTGAGTGAGATGCAAAACATAAACCCGGAACTCCCTGATAACCCATAATCCAAAACACAAGGGAGGACATGATCGAGCGAATGGGAATAGAGGTCCTCATTCGTACCATGTCCAGTACCACCTCTTTAATTACTGTTTGCTTAAAACCATGCAGCTATGTCCCACAGTATAAAACCATGTCCCACAGTAATCCAGTGTCGCTGCAATATGCAAAAAAAGCATGAGAATTGTTTTTATTGTTTTTTTTCTTTAAATTTATCTTTATTCATATTAATTTGATATCGTTAGTGTGATAAATCACGACTATTGCTTCAAATAATAGTCCCTTTACAATATCCTATAAATTATGTACTATTGCCTTATGTGTTTTAACTTACGTGATTGTAAAGAGCATATGATTCTGTCTAGATATTTATATTCTAGGAAGGGGAGTAATCAGTGGAAATTCAGTCATGATATACCAACACGCAACACAGATGCAACCTAGTAGCATCTACTCTCATCATTAGTCAACCAACGATAAGTACTTACCAAATAAATCCCTGAAGACAATACCCTGATGAAAATTCCAGTTACCAAACCTAATACCAGGTAACACTACCTCAAACAATATCGTCAAACAAAAAAAAACCATATATATGTATTAATCGATGATTATTTAAAGAACCACCCCGACCAGTCTTGTCGTAAGACTGCATAAAAATCCATCGAAAAACTATCCTTAGACGGCAAGGTCCCAAACATTAAATACCAAGGACCAGGAATAATCCTGAAGGTTAATCCCTCAAAGATTATGTATCTTAAACCCCGAGTCAATGGCAATATGTGGATACACAATTCCAAGTTTAAGTCTTGACCCTACCCAATCCATGAAAAGAGCCAAACATGAACAATTTTGTGGGAAACATAAACTGTACGTTCTAAATTTTCCCAAAATAAAGTGTTCAGAGAAGATACTCAATCAAGTTATTTTAATAAAAATCCCAGTGATTAAGCCCTCAAGGATTGTGTATCATTGAACCACGAATCAAAGACTATTCGTTAAACCTAGACCCGAAGATCAAGCTTTGATCAAAACGTAATGACCTTTATATGTTGTAATAAAGCCCTTTATTCAAATAAAAGAAGGGCCGAACGTGAACAATTTACGGGAAACATAAACTGTAAGCGTATTAAATTTTCCCGAGGATAGAAGTGTTCAGAATATATGACTAGCCCATTTATCGAGATACCCATCCCCTGTAATTTCCCCAACGGATATGCACCTATTAAAAATTTCAACGACTCTATAACACTAACCCCTTTTATATGATGTTAAAAACTACGCACAGACTATTTTGTGCAAGAAGTCATACATATGAGTATTTTTAAATGCTTATCCCAATCAATAAGTGCAAAAAGGGGTATTACCAAGAAGACATACTATAAAAAGTTAGCAGATTCAGTGATTAATTCATTGGAAGCCCAAAATAAAGTGACAACGTATGTGAGTATTATAGAAACGTAGAATGATGAAGTAAGTGTGATGTCGTATGTAATTAACATGTAATTTTTATTAATATTGAAAAACTTTTCATAAAACAGATGAAAACAAGTGCAAGCTAAATTACTTCAGTGTTTCAATCAGATATTAAGTTAAAATCTATCAATGTGTCAAATTTTTTTCCCTGCAAGTTATTTTAATTCATATATATTGGTGTGTTAAAATTTAAATGTAATAAGATGCTCTTAGAAGTCAGTTGCTTACAGTATCCGTAAAGCGTCAGGTGGAAGCAGTATGTAGAATTAGAAATAGTGAACGTGTAATTTCATTCTTTATATCATATCAGGTAGTATAGTAATTGTCTTATCAGAAGCAAGACAATTGAATCATATAGAAGTATTTGCATATAAGGTGGAGGCATTTTTAGTATTAGGTGGAGGAAAGTAGTATTTACAAACTTAATCATATAATCAAATGTGTTAGTCAGTAGAATCTCTTTGGCCCTTTCGCCAAATAGAGTGAATAGTTGATGGATCTTTAAGTAATGTTTTCATATATGTGGTCACATAAAGCAATCAGGAATATGACAAAAAATATACGTCTTACTAAATATGAGTTAATTCAAATAATAAGTGCCAAATTTTAAAAATTAACGATGATAAAAAGCGGTAAAAATTCAAAAAATAAAAAGCGAAGCAGTAAACATAACGTTGAGAACAACGTTAACGATGGGAAGGATGATATGTAACGGTATCAAAATTTAAAAACCTCAAACCTTTCAAATTAAAGTTACCCATGTAAAATAGAAACACTTAAAACATGAACCTAAAACAAGGTAACCCACAGACATCAAATAAGGCTTGATCGTCCAATTTAAAAAGTAGCCAAACAAATGTATCTTGATCGAACAAACTTTGTATAATCTTTCCCACAGAAAAGGTAGTAGCAATAAATAAATCCATCTCTGTTTCACAAAAATATTCAATAAATATCAGTGTGACCAAATGTTACGCGACAGGCGACCAACAATATAGTTTAAATTTAAGATCTTGAATTTCCAAACTGTCAAGAGTAGGTAGAATTAATTGGACAAAAAAATAGCACGAAAGATACAAAGTATTGTTCTAAAACTAAGTTTAGAGTTAGGTATTCCAATGTAACTAAGTTGTATCGTCCCACAACAAGTTTCACCGTGATAAATTATAAGCCATCTGGAAACTAAGTGACAAGGCGTTAGCAATAAATTTACAAAAGTAATACTATGTTTGTCAGGAAAAATTCCAAAATGCAAATCTTATAGCTATAAATCGTATGAAAATTGAAGCAGCCAATTGGTGTATTCCCGGTCCAATAAGAATATATGACACACTATTTGACCAATAGGTCCAATGTAATATACTTTTTAGAAACGCCTTAATGTGACCACCTTAATAATCCCCAAAATCACAAGCTAGGCAGGAGGTAGCGCATGATTTCTCCTACTTAATTAAATATTCAACTTAATCAAGAGACATCAACTCCAAGAGAAACCGACAAAAGAAACTTTTTTACTAGCTAGAAATTCTCCAACAAAATTATGAAACCAGTTTGTGAATAAATATAATGTGATATGCCTGCAAGAACATTTCATCAAGGAAGCTGGCCTAAACCTACTAAATCTCTGGCCGTCCTACTCTGTGTTCTCCGTGCCTGCAAACCGTTCATCTCCGCGGGGCCGTCCGTCTGGGGGTATTGCCACGTTGGTAAGCAATCGTCTCGCGTGCGAAGTATACGAGAACAGTGAGAATTTTCTTGCAACTTGACTAGATAACCTGCTAGTTATAAATTTGTACCTTCCAACTGATTACCGTGACGACAAATCTGATAGTGCCTTTGCTATAAGTGCTGCTAAACTAGCCCGCTGCCTTAAAAAAGCCGAACGTGAGTCCCTTGAGTGCATATTAGTGAGTGACTTTAACTGTAATTTAGAAGTTGATATTAGTGCCCAAAATAGTCGTTGCTGCATTCTAATAGGGATACTTGAGAACCGTTTTACTATTCACCAGAAGAATCAGGACTTTTCGTATATCTGCCTATCTGGTTCTACGTCCAATCTAGACCATATTGTTAGTTCTAGTTCTTTGCCAGTACGTGAGGTTCTTGTACTTTCGAATAGTTTCACTTCGGATCATTTCCCAGTTCAGTGTATTATCTGTAGGCCTACCTCGTTTTCTGCTGCAAATAATTCGTCAATATTCACTCAGAGGTGGCATGAGGTTCCAGTTTAGCGTAAAATTGATAAAGAAAAGTTTCAAGATTCTTGTGATCTTGTTCTGTCAAAAATCCGCGTACCGTTTGACCTACTTATGAAATTCTCTCATCGTGATGAAAGAGATGTGCGGCTACGTCTTAATATTATTACGCCAAACTGACTCATGCTCTTCTGTTTGCCGAATGTCAAGGAGTACCTAAGTCTCGTGCCAGACAAAAAACTAACAACAAAAGTACGAAGAACAATAGGGAAATCTTTTTGCAAGACAGTGGAGATAATTTGAATGAATATTTCGGCCATATTTCCAAGGCCTGTTATCAGCAATACAAAAATATGAAGGAAAAAAGACTCACAATAACCTTCGACCAACAACGCCAAAAATTAAAAAAAAATTTCAAAACAGTCCTAACATCCTTACTTCAGCGAAGTTCAACCAGGAATTATAAAAAGTCAGGTAAAACAAGGAGATTATTCATTCAAATTATCTCCACTGTCTTGCAAAAAGATTTCCCTATTGTTCTTCGTACTTTTGTTGTTTGTTATGGAAAGGCAGTGTGGTCTTCGTCACTATTTTTGTTGACAAAAGTCGAAATAAATGTGTCATCAATAGTTCTAGAGAATATTTATATTTTTTTATGGTGCTGTTTACTTTCGTTTGGATTCACAGCCGTATGATGTCATCAATGCATATCATGAAGAACAAAATGTTCTTTGACACAATTAGTTTTTAGCTTTCTAATTTTTTAACAGAAATTTCAAAAAGTACCAAAATTATTGTATATAATAGAAGAAACAAATAATTAAAAATTTTGAGAGAATAACCTGTTGGCTATGTTCTTTTATTAGATTTTTTTTTTAGGTTTGGCAAATACCTTCAAAAAGAAAATTGATATTGCAGTAACAATAGTCGGTGGATAAGTTGCCGCTAACTTAACGATAAGCATAAAAAAATGATTGATCAAGTGAGAGAAAGGACCACCGGTGCGTCCAAAACTGTTTGGAAAAAAGTGCTCTATGAAGATTTTGGTGTTGCAGATAATTATACAGACAATACATTTCTACAGGAGCTTAGGACTAACATCAATCTTAATCCAATTTCATTCAAACAAAGCATTTTTGGATCACTTAGAATCACTACATACCTATCAGTGGTATTCATATTTTTATCCGTATATTTTTTGCTGGAAAACGGTGCAATTTCGGAAATTAATATCAGTAGTGTCTGCTGCTATATATGTTACATTGCCAATTTTATCATTTGTTAAAAATGGCTCCTCGATATCAGTAAGAAATAGTATTATATATTTAGGCATATCTTTTGCACTATCTGCGGTTTTAAAAACTTTGACTGAGTCAACTAGTACCGACAGTATTTACGCCATCTGTAGTCTCCAATTTCTATTACATTTGTTTTCTATTGATTACGGTAAATCTTATGTTGTTGCATCAAAGCAGATTTCTTTAAGTACCTCCCTTTGTGCTGCGATTTGCCTAGCTTCTAGGCTTCCTAGTCACTATCATGTGTTTTCTCTTTTGGCAATTGCCATTACTTATTTTGCCATTTTTCCTCATGTATATGCTTTGTCGAATTATTCAGAAATTGTTGGTGGTATGTTAATTTTTGTATCCCTGTTGTGTCTATATTATGCTGACTCCCAACTGTTTGTTCTAGGAGTTGTTGCCTTTATTTTACTAAATCTTGTTCTGCCTTATTTGTTTGTGAAATTTCAGAAATTTAAGACTAATATTTATGGCCCATGGGATGAACCTGTCATATAAGGAATAAGGACCTCTACAACGCTGGGTACGCCAAAATTTTGAGAAACAATAAATTAGAGGTTTCAGGTTAAGACTTGGGTTAGTGTGAAACGGTAAAGACTTAGGATAAAAAGTTCTCAAAAACTCACGAAAATAATTGTAAGCTTAATAATGGTAACAAAATTATTCACTCCGGTTGTCCAAAGTCTACGGGATGAAAAGCCATTTGATGAAAAAGCCATTGATGAATTGAAAAAATGTCTACACCAAAATTCGACTGATGTCTACTTTCAAAACTCGACTAATTGTAAAGGCAATCCAAAGACTGAGTGTGTATGTTATACATACTTTAACCAGGCAACAAATGCAACTGTTGCTGGTGGAAAATTGAACGGAAAAATCATTAACAAACAGAAGAAGGTTTGCAAACACAATGTGCAAAATAATGCAAAACTCTTTAATATGGCGGATTTATCGCAAAATTGCCAGGATAAAGAGGGAGCAATTTCCTATGCTTGCTGGGCTAACCCAAAGAGATTATGCCGTTGTGAAAGTGTTTTTCTATGGTATGTCATTAGAAGAGAAGCGAGCAAAATTTGTAAAAAAAGTAAACTGTAAACTTACAGGTTCCTCTGGAAAGATTGAGAAGAATGGTGCTGAAGTTTTCTTTGAACATCTGAGCAACAAATATCCAATAAGGCAATATATAAAAATCATACGAAATTCAATTTGGATGAAAACTATTCCACATATGTTGACTGGTCGAAAGCAAAAGCCAGAACCAGTATATATTCAGCGAAAGAAAACGAGACTATGCCGTTTGTTTGCGAATTCCAAATAACCGATGATCTGAAGTACTTAAAGCAATCGCCCTTAAAAATATGTAATATTCGTGATATACAGTACCCTTATGATTGAATGGCGAATAGCCAGGGAAGTTGTTCTTTTATAACAGCTTTGCAACATCCCCAATCAAAAGAAGAAGCAGAAAAATTCTGTAAAGAGGCGAAAGGTACACTTGCTACTAAAGTTTCAATAGAAGACTTCAAATACATTTTTCATGCACTGTTAAAAAAAAATATGGAAACATATGTGATACGTCTGAATTCTATATTGGAGATGGAAGGTACATAAATATTACCTTGCCAGAAGACTGCAAAAAACCTTCTCCAAAAGTAAAAAAAGATCCAAAAGTAAATGAAATGATGGAAACACCGAAAATGATGGAGTCGCCTTTCCTTTGTGAAATATCTGTGACAGATAAATTATTTTTTAGATACAGATAAATTAAAGCTGTTTCAACTGCATCAAATTCAAAAACATTATAACTGCATTGGAGATTCAAACAGCAAATGCCTTTGCATGACTGTATTACGGGATCCTAAATCAAGAAAAAAAGCAATACAATTTTGTGGAGATTCAAATGGTAATTTATCTACGGGGTCTCCTTATGATATTAAAAGAATGCTTAAGCGCATATTGGCTTTAAATGGTAACAGCATAAAAAGTCATGATCAATTCTTTGTTGGGAATGAAGAGTATGTAGACGTTGATTGGTCAAAAGAGCCGGACTTGGTAGTAACTATTAACAATTTAACAGCTGAAATAACAAACAAAACTCTGATTTTCCTCTGAGACTTTCCTATTGATGACAGTATTGATCTTATAGACTCAGATGAATTGAAACAGTGTGAAAATAAGCAAATTCAAAAGATATATGACTGTTTTGATAAAACTAGCCCGTGCATGACAACTTTTTTAAAACCATTATCAAGAAAAGAAGCGTCTGCCAAATGTAAAAGTTCATCAGGTAGGCTGAGTAAAATGTCTTGTAAAGACCTAAAAGGTTATTTTGGGCATTTGAAGGCTGAGAACTCGGATAAAATAACAAAATATACTAGAATTAGCTTGGGTGATGACAAGGTTGCAAAAGTCGACTGGTCAAATGATGCTGAAAGCAAGGTAGAATGTTTCGCTGTAGCAAACAAAACAGGTTCAGAGCATTCAAGTTTTATGTGTGACTTCCCAATAATTCCCAAGGAAATGAAAGATTGTAACAACGAGAAGATTCAAACTGCATATAATTGTGTCGGGAATTCTAGGGGCTCATGCCCGTGCATGACCATATTCTTGGAGCCAAGAACAAAAGAAGAAGGTGCTGAAATTTGCCAATTAGAAAGCGGTACACTCACTGAGCCGTCCCTTGGTGTTCTCAATTATGTGAAGACGAAATTCCAAAATTAGCAACACCATAAAGAAGGGTAATAAATTCATTATTGGAGGAAACCAATACATAGGTGTCACCCATGCTGAAGACGAAAAAAAGAATAACTTATCAAAATTTAATATCTGAAACCAACCAGGCGCAATTTCCTTTCATGTGTAACCTAGATACAAAGGATGGTAAAGATCGAATGAATTTTGAGCATCTAAAAAGCTGTGAAAATAATAAAACACAAATGCATTATAATTGTCTTGGTAATTCAAGGGAGAAGTGTTCTTGTATGACAACTTTACTTTTTCCATCGTCAACATATGAACATTCTTGTCAATCTTTGAAACGATAATAAACCATAGAAACTAGTTTTCAAGTTTCCATGCGGACCCTCATAATTATATTTCAGAATTATATAATTATATAATTATAATTCAGAATATATAAATATATAATTATAATTCAGAATATTCAACAAGAAAATTGTTGTTGTTTTTCTTGAGTATTGCAACCCTCGGATTACTTAAAGCTTGTTTCCCCTATTGTTCAATGTCAGAAAATAATGAATTGCTCCCTGAACATTCCTTGACGTCTGCACCCCAAACAATTTTTACTCCCTGGGAAGCCACCAGTACTTTAACGGTTAAGAAGGGCTGGGGACTAATTCGGGAGTATATTTTTTTTGGGGGGGGGGGCTAACGTTTTTGAGTGGGCCAAATAAATTGAATTACACCCTAAATAGGTTAATAATAGTATCAATTCGGAGAAAATCATAGTTTCCGGCTAAGTATTTTGTAACTATTAGGTGAATAAATACAAATGATTTACTATAACTCCCAAATCCATCTATTTTGGGGCCAAAAATTACTTTCAAAACTGTTAGTGTGTGGCAACTTTGGTCGGGAAGACAAAACTAGCCTATATATTTCGAAATATTAACAGATATTATTAAAATATCGCTATGTATATTATTGTATAATTTACAATCTATAATTCATTATTGAAAGCTTATTATAAATAGGGAAATAAACCGTGGGTTATTTTCAGCTTTTTCCCTGATCTGTAAAATATTCTAACTTGATGTCTTGAATTAGCAAAGCCAAGCACCCCTTAGAACTCACAAGTCCTCATCATAAATATTGGGTGCTATTTTTCACTAATGCTTGGTGCTATTTTTAAAATGTATCTACGGGCTGAGCATGGCAAGGTAATTTCTAAAAAATTTCAATTCAGTAGGCCTTGTTTAGCTCAAACACCGAAGAAGTTTTTAGATGATGCTTTTGGCGGTAACTTTTTTACGAGATATCGGATATTTTTTGATGAAGGAGGGGGGGGGTGGCTAGAGTGTTGTAAAATAATTATATATAACAATTCTATTATAAAATTATAAAATATTATTATTATTATTATTATATTTTATTATAATAAGATACTATATAAAAAATATTATAGTGTTGATAAAAAAAAATAATAAGCAAAATAATTAGTTTTTTAACTAATTAGTTTTTGTAACTCGCGCTGGAGTGGCCTCCTCTGTTATCTCTTACCTTGTATGTTTTTTTTTATCCTGTATTTGTTGTATCGGCATTTTCTTATATTTGTTTATGGCCGACACATCGAGCCTTGCTCTCCGTCGACCAGTTTAGAAGTTTATTTGTCATGTGTTTTTGTCAATAAAAGATCTTGTCTTGTCTTCTTGTCTTGTTGCCAAATAACTCAAAACTAACTTTTTGAGCTTCGCCAACTAAATTTGCTTCTAAATAATCAAGCGGGGGGTATCACTTCTATTTGTCCTTATTTGTAGTGACTTTGCCTAACAAGATTATCTTAGTACCTTTTAATATTTATGTTTATATTTCTTTTAAATAATAAAGATATTAAAGATATTATAAAGATCTTTTAATATTTATACTTAGTGCGCTACAAAAATTGATTTCTTCTTTTTATGTCTTTTTTTCTTTTCAGGGTATTTCAGGATATATTGTAAACCAAAAGGAGGACTCAGCTTTGAAGAGGAATGATCTAAAAATAGCATTTTTATATGTAAGTTGTATTACAATTTTGTCCGGCGTACGCATGGGCTGGGGGTAGGTTTCTACCCCTCAATCTTTTTATGCCATAGCACCTTTTCTCAAATGTTAGAAACTTGTACGTCATTTTTAATTATGGTTTTCCTCGATTGTATGTTCACCTACCCGATGCAAGACATGGAAAATGCAAAAGTAATTTTCTGGCTTTTCGTGAATATCTTGATAGTAAGGAAAAGTATGTTATAATTAATTGGCTCGAAGCAAACGGTACTTTCAGTAGGGTGGGTTAAGTAAATATTAACTAGGTATGTGTTGTACCAGATGCAATTGTAGCTGCAATGAATTTGACGGGATTTACTGGCATATTAGAGGGAGGGGACTGGACAGGTAAAAGATTGGGGTTAAACAACTAACTAAAAACTACGCTTGATTTTGGTTTTATATGTGAAATTTCAGCATCAAATGTAGCATCGTTTGGGGATTTTTGTTTTCTTTATTCTTTTATTTTGTCGCAGTTTGCGTTGACTCTGTAGTTATTATGAAGTTTTTGCTATTTATGCGTAAGTTAATTTGTTCTTGAAAATTGAATGCGTCAGTGGGGGAGGGGGACCCTCTGTAAGAGCTTATTAATTAGCCATGTCACTTTGGAATACTGGCATGTACCCGACGAGTTATGTGCATGTTTTGATTTTTAGTAACCTTTTTTTTTATTCTAGGTATCTTTCACTGTTATGTCGTTTTTTGGAATTGGTAATTTTTATATCGTTAATAGCTTAGACCCATCTGCTTCATTATGCTTTTTTAAAAAGTTTTAACCTATTGTTGTTACTCTGCTTCTTTTGTGGAAAATCCTCGTGCCATTTCTTCTTGTCGGATGTGCCGTGATGGCAATCCAGGAGCTAACTTCGGTGAGATTCTAACCTTTTAGTAGCCTTGAAGAATAATCTTATCTTAACTTTTCTCGACCATTCTTGAAGTAATGGTCAAATCATATTCCCCGTGATAGAAGCAGTTGGAAAATTAAATAATCATCAATGTACGCTACCAAAGCCTACAACAAAGCAGTAAACCCAAACAACAAACCAGTAAACCCAAACAACAAACCAGTAATACAGCTTCTGCACTAGACATAGTTTAAAGTATTGTTTTACTTTGTTTCTAGTTTGACAAATATTAAGTCTTTTTAATTGGCATTGTATTAATATTCGTAATGTGTCCTTTTTCCGTCTATGCTATGGAAGTACACTTCAGGGTTTTGGCGATGTAAAATTTAAATTGCTGATTTTATTTTTTTCAGTTTTGTCTATTATTTTAATAGTTTGTAATTGCAAAAACCATTTATTTAAAGAGTCTAACTGTCAACTCAAATATTTCACAGAAAAGCGCTGCATGGCAAGTTAAGTTCGTAAGATTTACTCCATACTTTTTTTGACAGCTTTAGTTCAGCTAAATAAATATTCTGAGCATTGCAGAGATGAAAATAGCCCAGAATGTCTTAATATTTATTTTTACAAGCCTATATTTAGTCTTAATGACAGAATTTTCTTTGGTTTCGTTTATTCCTTGCTTTAACTTCAAGGCTGTTATTACTTTTCTTAAAGACTTAAAAGCGACAAAGTTTTTGTAGTTGTTTACAACTACAAAAAACATTTCTTTTTACGAAACAACAGAAAATTCACGTAATTTTCTATTCTGCTAGCATTTCACTCTGTCAAAAGCTTTTCCTCTTTAGTATCTCATATTTGATATTTTATGGATATTGTTCTTTTTCCTTTTTCAAGAAGAAAATAGGAAAGAATTTATTAATAAACCCTAAAAACTAATTTTTTTATCATAAAATCAAAAAAAAAGTATCAATAATATTTATAGAGAAATAGAAACCTAAACCAGCGGAACCATACATATTTACTAAATAGACAATTAAATAGAGAACAAACCCAAAGTAACGAAAAGATCTAAAAAAAAACAAAGTGACAAAAATGTACGAGATGGAAGAAAAAGAAGACAACACTTCTTGGGGAAATGATAACTTATCAAAGGGTCAATAAAGTATATAAAAGGTTTTTCACTAAAACCAAGCCCAGCTTGATGCAAATAAAGCTGTAAAAATCGAACAAACAACAAGAAAAGATAACCATAGCTTGTTCAAGCATTTCCAACTTCAGAAAGAAAAGATAGGTCCCACATTGGGACTTATCTTTTCCATGAAACAACACTCATTTCTGATGAAGGTTCTATTCTTGAGTGGTTGCAGGGCCACTTATACTCGCTGCCTATCATAGAGACCCATCAGTGCCTCTCAATGATATTAAAAAAAAATATCAAGCAAGCCAAGCACTGAAGTAAATACTCCCCTTCCAGACAAGAAAAAAATATTCGAGATGGATGATTAACGATCAATTGTTTAGTTCAAACTACGTATTTCACAAAAATAATAGCACTGAACAAAACGAAGAAACAGTTTATCAACCAATTTTTTTTTTAATCTTTCCTATGAGTTTCCGTGTAATAGAAATAAATAGTAAGGTTTCAATTATATTGAAACCTTTATATATATATATATATATATATATATATATATATATATATATATATATATATATATATATATTATTTGAAAAAAACTACGTTTTCTAAAGAGTTAAAGAGGCTGAGTTACAAGGTCGAACCTTAAAACGTACAGGGATTAGGAGGCACAGTTGGGGGGCTGCCGCCCCCAAACCCCCGCTTTCGCAGCCTTTAAATATAAAAAAAAAATTTCTTTAAACTGAAAGTAAGGAGCGACATTAAAACTTAAAAAGAACAGAAATTATTCCGTATATGAAAGAGGCTGTGCCCTCCTCAACGCCTCGCTCTTTACGCTAAAGTTTTTATTGTTTAAAAAAAGAGTTGTGAGAAAGTCAAACTTTAGCGTAAAGAGCGAGGCGTTGAGGAGGGCACAGCCTCTTTCATATACGGAATAATTTCTGTTCTTTTTAAGTTTTAATGTCGCTCCTTACTTTCAGTTTAAAGAAATTTTTTTTATATTTAAAGGCTGCGAAAGCGGGGGTTTGGGGGCGGCAGCCCCCAACTGTGCCTCTAATCCCTGTACGTTTTAAGGTTCGACCTTGTAACTCAGCCTCTTTAACTCTTTAGAAAACGTAGTTTTTTTCAAATAATTTCTGCACGTTTTTGTACAGTTTATTACTTATTATTGCTTGACTAACTGTTAGCTGATCGTGTCAGGAGTTAAAGTTGGGGGGCTGCCGCCCCCAAACCCCCGCTCTTGAACATTCTTATGTTAAGGCTTTTAATTCCTGAATACTCAAATCACGTCGTACAGGGTGCCTCCTAATCCCTGTACGTTTTAAGGTTCGAACTTGTGACTCAGCCTCTTTAACAGCCCCCCAACTGTGCCTCCTAATCCCTGTACGTTTTAAGGGTCGACCTTGTAACTCAGCCTCTTTAACTCTTTAGAAAACGTAATTTTTTTCAAATAATTTAAAAAAGAAACTGAGTTTCTTTTCAAAGTATATAAAAAAGTTGCTCTGATGGTGAATCGAACCCGAGTTTTCCGATTGAAAGTCTGAAGTCTCAGGCGCTGGACTATACAAACACAATAGTAATTGTTGTGTAGCATAACGAAAGTATTTTCGACGCAAGCAAATTCCCAAAAATCTTGATATGTGGTTTTTGGAAAACAGGGAAGGAGTGATCAGATTGAGCTGAAATTTCGACGATAAGCTCCCAGGCCCCAGGAAAGCTTATCCTCTAAATTTCAGCCCGATCAGACAACGTTAAAGGGGGGTTGTGGAGGGAAAAATTAACATGGGCTAATATAGGAAAACGAGGTTTTTCGTAAATGTAAATTCGGGGGATAATTTTTTCGGTCTGAAAATATCAAAAGGCCCTAACAGGTCGAATTCTGCTTCGAATGAGTCCTCATTCAACCGGATCCGGTGCCACCTGGGGCCTGTAGGCGTGTCTAAAAAAAAAAAAAAGAGAGGATGAGGAATTTTAAGGGGCTATATTGGGTTTTTTGAAAACAGGGAAGGAGTGATCGGATTGAGCTGAAATTTCGAGGATAAGCTCCCGGGCCCTAGGAAAGCTTAACTTCTAAATTTCAGCCCAATCGGACAACGTTAAAGGGGGGCTGTGGTGGGAGGGTCCAAACTTCCGGCCCAGTTTACCCCATGAAGATAAAGTCGGAGGAGGATGAAATTTTGCAAGTTTCTTAGTTTGAGCTTGGGCTACAAAATGCAATTACCGCCGTCTCTCTGCGACCTCTAGGACCTGAAATCGCTTAACATTGTGGTGGGTCGCCTCTTTATAGAGGCACAAGTGTGCCTCCTTGATATATATATATATATATATATATATATATATATATATATATATATATATATATATATATATATATATATATATATATATATATATATATATATATATATATATATATATATATATATATATATATATATATATATATATATATATATATATATATATATATATATATATATATATATATATATATATATATATATATATATATATATATATATATATATATATATATATATATATATATATATATATATATATATATATATATATATATATATATATATATATATATATATATATATATATATATATATATATATATATATATATGTGTCTGTGTGTGTTTTTGTTTCTTTCTGTGTCTGTGTGTGTGTGTGTCTGTGTGTATGTGTCTCTCTGTCTCTGTTTCTCTCTGTCTGTGTGTCTGTCTCTCTCTCTCTCTCTCTCTCTGTCTGTCTCCCTGTCTGTCTCTCTCTCTCTCTCTCTCTCTCTCTCTCTGTCTCTCTCTCTCTCTCTCTCTCTCTCTCTCTCTCTCTCTCTCTCTCTCTCTCTCTCTCTCTCTCTCTCTCTCTCTCTCTCTCTCTCTCTCTCTCTCTCTCTCTCTCTCTCTCTCTCTCTCTCTCTCTCTCTCTCTCTCTCTCTCTCTCTCTCTCTCTCTCTCTCTCTCTCTCTCTCTCTCTCTCTCTCTCTCTCTCTCTCTCTCTCTATATATATATATATATATATATATATATATATATATATATATATATATATATATATATATACATATATATATATATATATATATATATATATATATATATATATATATATATATATATATATATATATATATATATATTCAAAAGCGTTTTATATTCATTTCAAAAGCGTTTTATTGCAAAAAAAAAATTGAGCATCTCTTGAAGCAAGGTTTTAGTTTTAGGATTAACGATTACAAAACTCGAGATTTTTTTTTATTTCAGCAGAACTGAATTCCAAACATTAAAAAGTATTTTTTTAAAGGCATTTTTCAACTCATCTGAACCTAGGAATTGTTTACTTCTTGCCACCTGCTACACATTCTGCAGCACCCAATTCTTTTCCTAACACCACCACACGCGATAGAGTACCAACTTGCGTGGCTCAGTCCCCATAACGCTTGACATAGTTCTACCACGCTTCGACACAGTTTGGCACGCGCCAAATCGTGTAAGTAATCCCTGAAAGTTCGAACCCCCTCAAATAAAAATGCTCTTGAGATATGACAGAAACTCAACTGAATTTATTTCCAAAAGAATCCACTAATCTATATTTTCTTAAAGGAAAAGCAGGTGACTGGTTTAACTGACTAAAATTGATACATAGTGTGGCAATAAAGTATCTAATTGTTACCAAACTTCCCCATAAAATTTAAAATCTGTCCCCCACTGGGTGAAACTCATATAATGTGAACCAATCTCAGTTCCCCACTTGCCTGCAAGTTCTGTGGTCATGGTCTAGTCTCCAATTGCCTTCAATGGCTCACAGAACTGGTAGGCTATATGAATTACTTTTACTGAATGACTGGATGCCTTGGTTCTACCCAAGGATTATGGACTTTTCTAAAAAACTTATGCCAGGATTGCCTCTTACAAAGACTTTCTGTCTTGGCTTTACTCTAATTACGCTTTCAAGACTTTCATCGCTTCGATCCAGTTTATTCATACTTTTATGCAACTGTGATGGCATAGGAGGCCAACTATTCTTTGACTGATTCCACCTCACCGATTGAAACTTCAAGTTTTCTTCCCCCACACCCTTACCGTTGCGTGCATGGATCAAAGAGAAGACTGTACATATTTAAAAAGATATAAGCTTACATTTTACAGGATTATAGTCACCTTCGGCTTGAATCCAGGTTTCGAAACGAACGAAGTGGAAATCTTTCCTGTCCTTGGCTTTTTCTAATCCAATAAAAAGTATTCAACAAATCGAAGTATATCTCCCTCTGTTTTATGCAGCTACAATCCTCAAACATTGAGTATTCAGACCTGAAAAAAGGAAAAAAAAAATCAAACTAAACAAATAATTATAAAAGCTAAACGGGCAGGTATAGCGGGATTTATTCTAAGGGTCCAAATTTACGGGTGTGAGGGGAATGTGTGTATCTGATTGAAAAAAAAGAAAACAAATACAAACAGAATACACCAAAATTAATCCAGAAAGAACAAACCTTAATAGTTGGGGGCAGGGTTGGGAGTAAGTGTAACTAAAACTTTTCAGAAAGACCGAAGAGACAATTTTGAATAAGAAAACATTTAAAACTAATAAATATATTCACTCCCTAATGTCAAGGAACCATGTCCTACGGTTAGAATTCTTTTTTCAGGAAAAAAAGGGCCCCTGCAATGTTCCATCTCCCAAATTGCCCAATAAAATTATTTTCCAGCCCTGAACATACCATATTCATTTTCGGAAAAAAGCGTTTCTGAGACGTGGATGCTTAAAAATTGAGGAATGTATACTAAATATTTTTCAGAGGAATCATCTATGGATAGTACTAGAAACTCATTCGACTAACCGTATATCAACCACTAGGCTGTGAAAAAAAATACGGTTAAACCTTATTTTCTATGGCTAAAACAAAAGAAACAGTAAGATGACTAGGTCCTGTTTGACAGCTTAAGGACATACAAATGCCTAAAAAATTGTGCTTTTTGGCCCTCAATCTTGGGTGGAAAAAAAACAAGTATTCCCCAAAATACGACAAGAACAGGTCATTAAAAAAGATGCGAGGGGGACAGAACTTCAAAGGACGGAGTAAAGAGGAAACCTTCGAACAGAATGAGGTGGAGAGGAGAATTTTTTTTGTGATTTTAAACAACAAGTTATGTATTTAGGGCAGGGCAAAAATTATTTTTTCAAAAATCAAGCAACATAAGAAACTCCAATGTCCTACAATTTTTGGTGCTGGAACGGTCTAAATTAAAACTAACGTTCTAACTTTTTCCAATGGTTAAAGAAATATCAAATATTAATCAAGGAACAAATTAGTGAATATTAATGGAGCTTACTTTCGTCTTTTTTAATTCTTTAGTTCCAGAAGAGACGAAATAGTCCAAAGCCCACTATTACCAAAAATCTACATTCGCATTATAAATTTAACATCTCTGTGACTGTAGCGCTTAAGAAAAGAACAAAAAGTATTGACATTCTCCCACTAGACAACTCATGCATTAATATCAAAACTAGGAATATATGTTGCTTTTAAAAGCACACATGAATGTCCTTTTTAAATCATATTATTTTAAGTAGACTATCAAATTGTTATTTTAAATAGACCATTTTTATTTTACCGCTGAAATAGATGGCGTTATGTAACTAAAAAGATTAACTCTTTAGTTTACTATGCTGTTAGCATAGTGGAAAAAATGAGAAAATAAAATGTTCATATCTGCTAATTTGGCTTGGAGAAAAAGGACGTGATGTGTTCAGCACTTGGACGCTAGCAGCTGATGAAAAAGACAAAATTAGTGTATACCTTGCAAAATTCGACGACTACTTTAGTACACAATCAAACACCGTATTCTCCCGATATACATTCCTCAAACGTGACCAAAGGGAAAATGAAACTATAGAACAACAACTGAACTGAAAATCTTAGTGCTCGACTGCTCATGTGGAGCTACAATCGTTGAAGAAATGGTCCGTCATCGCCTCATCTCTTGAACTTCATCCCAGAAGATTCGTGAAAGACTACTGCAGTCGGGATCTTAATCGACCCTCTCAGATGCTATCAAAATAGCAAGAACTTACACAGAAACCCAGGTGCAACTTAAGACTATGTCAACAGAATCAACTAGTCATGGAAAACAAGAAGTTGATATCATCAAAACGAGTCAAAATAGACTGTGGAAACATAATCGAGACTGAATTGAAAACAATGAATGTTTCTTCTGTGGTGGAGAGCATACACAGAATCACCAGTGCCCTGCAAAAGGTAAGATCTGCAGTAACTGCAGAAAACCCAACCATTTTGCGCGCGTCTGTCGTGGTAGCAAAAAGACAGTTGATATCATCAGTTCTGAAGCTCAACACACTGACGAACTATTCATCCATCAACTAATGATGGATAAAGCTGATGAGCAGCCACGTGCTAAGCTTAGAATTGCCAACCAGTTCAATGTGAAATTCAAGAGTGACACAGGGGCACAAGCTAGCATCATTACCAGGCAGACAGTGGAAAAACTAAATCCAAAACCTGCAACCCACCCTACAAATCACATTTTAACAAGCTTGTGTGGTCAGACTAGTCCCGTCATGGGGACATGTAAGATCAACTATACCTACCAAGGAAATAAGAGTCAACCCATAGTTTTTTGGTAGTGCATTCAACCCCTACTCCTATCCTTAGCTTCAGTGCAAGTCGTCAACTGAACCTGGTAAAGCTGATACTTAGTCTTCAGCCTGGAAAGCCCAGCACTGATAAGATACTCACTGAATTTTAAACTCAACGAAACTCAACGAAAACCAAAGGCACAGAGAATTAACTCCAAAACAACCTCTAACCCATACAGCCATGGTGGAAATTTTAGGTAAACCAAAATCCCTGCATTCTCGAACAATTTAAAAAGTCAACTACAGTTTTAAAGTCAGGCTATTTTCATTCCGATAATACTAGTCAACATAAAGAAGTACCTTGTTTGTACAATCACAACTGTTTCCGAGCGTGTTTCAACATCAGAATCATCACTTTCGAAGTAATTTTTCGGTTTCTTCCTCTTAAAAAAAAGAACAGGAGTGAAATTGTTTTAACTTAGAGATAATAATGGTAAATGGTAATAAGCTTACTTAAGCTATGGATGTAAGGTCTTGATATTGTTTAAACGATAATTTCGACAGGACCTGTGCCTGTCATCATCGCCCCAAACATATACCAGTAGAAGAAATCATTTCCAACGTAGTCAGCTATGACTCTAAACAAAAAAACAATCAACGCTGATCCAATAGACATCACAAGCTTGGTTTCTAATACCCTCAGAAAAGGTTTGTTCAAAAAGAAACATACTGAGGAGAACCTAACAAAAGATGAAATAAAGGTACTCACAGATTTCAAGCAAGATACTAACATCATAATTAACAAAGCTGATAATGGCAATACTATACTGATCCTCGATGAGACTGAGCATGTCAGCAAATAATTAAATCTCCTGAATGATAACAACGTATATGACAAAGTTGATATCAATGATGTAAAGGTTGCTCAGGACAAATGCCCAAATTTGGGACCCCATTACCCATAGACTGAAAACTCACAAAAGCTCCACCCCCTCCTTTAGGCCCAACCTTTTTGAGATCTACTAGAATAGCGGCCATCAACGCCTCTACCAAAATTCTGGCCATGTCACAACAATAATTTCAGGTTCGGCTCATTTTTAGTGTTGTTCAGGGATTTTAGTTTTATTTTATTTATTGATTTTATGATTCTATGAGACAAAAGGCCGTGCCACAGCGAAAAAGAGAGACAGTCACAATAGGCACTCATTTCCTTGTTAAAATGTGTGCTTTTATTCCATCTATTTATTGTTATGAAATCGTAAGCCAATCACCACAGAGAAATAAAGAGATTACAGTCACTTACTTCCTTGTTAAAAAGTGTGCTTTAACTCTATTGGTTTATTGTTATGACATTGTAAGTCCATTCCATCATTCCTTAAACGTATGTTCAAACTGGGGGAGGGGATAAATAAACCTCTTTCTAATCTTGTTTTATTTACTGCCGTCAAATTTTTAGCGACTGAAGAAAATTCAAAATTTGATTGGTTCCTTTGTATGAGATTTTAAGCAATTAAAAAAGCAAAACCAGTTTTTGCTCACATTTTTTTTTAAATCAAAAATTATGTGGCTCTATCTCTAAAATTGAAGTAGTTGGAGTCGGTTCTCCAAAACATGAAGAGTGATTTATATTTGTATGTAGCATTTTTGTATGCTTAAACTCTAGGAGTCGAAGTGGGTATTAATACATCACTTGCTCTTACATCAAACAGTTTTTGGTAACGAACTGTAAGTAAGGAGCGACCCGGCTCAATAGTAACCGAAACTCTAAAAAACAGATTTAATAGAACGGAAAACCAAAAAAACGCTAGATAGTAACCGAAACTCTAAAAACAGACCTAATTTTTGTACCAGTATATACATCAAAAGAATCGGATTTCTATGCTGATTTCAAATATATAAGTTACATCAAGATTAGTCTTACCCATCAAAGGTCATGAGCCTGAGAAAATCTGCCTTATTTTAGAAAAAAGGAGAAAAATCACTCTCTAAAAGCGATAGAATCTTAATGAATGTCAAACCATCAGATGCAGCGTAAAAGAAAACCCTACTGTTAGGGTTTCAAGCTCTTAACTGCAAAAATATGGAATTTTGTATTTTTTGCCAGAAGAAAGATCACGGATACGTGTTTATTTTTTTTTCCAGGGGTGATCGTATCAATCCAGTAGCCCTAGAATATTGTGATTTGGCTCATTCGAACGAAAATTAAAAGTTCTAGTGCCTTTTTTAAGTGACCAAAGAAATTGGAGGACAACTTGGCCCCCTCCCACGCCCATGTTTTCCCGAAGTCAACCAATCAAAATTTTGAGATAGCCATTTTGTTCAGCATAGTCAAAAATCTAATAAATATGTCTTTGAAGATGACTTAATCTCGCAAAGTTATCGGGTGAAGGGCTGCAAGTTACGAGCTTTGCCCATTGATTAAATTTAGTATTGGTTACTGTGAAGTATACAGACGTTTTCAGGAGGGATTTTTTCTGGTGGTTGGTGGGGCAGGGGGGTTGTAGGGGGGGTATGTGGAAAGATCTTTCCATGGAGGATGTTTTCTTGGGGGAAGGGACATTTCTATGAAGGGGCGCTGATTTCCCAGCATTTTAAAAACAATCATAAATTAAATAAAGAACAAGATTTTTCAACTGAAATTAAGGAGCAACAGTAAAACTTAAAACAAGCAGAAATTTTTATGTATATGACGGGGTTCGTCCCTAGTCAATACCTCACTGTTTGCGCTAAAGTTTTTTTTAGTACTTTCAAAAGAGCTATCTATTCTATTTAAATGGCCTTCGTGATTCAGATTTGATTCGAACAAAATTCGAACTTTAGCGTAAAGAGCGAGGTATTCACTAGGGGCGAACCCCTCATATAAGTAATAATTTCTGTTCGTTTTAAGTTTTAATGTTGCTTCTTACTTTCAGTGGAAAAAACTTTTTTTTCATTTAATTATTGAAAGGTTGACGGTTGCTAGTTAACGGTAGAGTTCTCTCTCGGATTTATTATGGAAATTATCATTAGGAACAAAATGCTAGTTTTTTTTATTACATGCTTCACGCTTCCATCTTAGATAATGACATGCCGCTAGTCCTGATCGTAACCTCACTTGATGCCATTGGCGATAAACGTCACCGACGGCCTCAAGCAAAGAAATTCAGCATCAGTCAAGTGAAGCACTTTTGGGAATAATTTCAGTAAGTATTTTAGAATTAAAATATTAGTAGAAGCAAAGTAATTTTCAGAATTTAATTCAGTTCCATCTGAGGAGGGTAACCACAGCACTAGTAGCGGAGGTGACTTTTGAGCTACCTCTTGAATATCTTGAGAGGATATCCTAGGATTACCTATTCTAGGAGACCATTTCATGTGACGAAGGATCATAAAGTAGGTCTAACAAATAGTTTTACCTCTGCTTGAAAAGTCCGCTTGGGAGTTCAAAAGTGAAGTGACAGAGGTTGACTCTTTGACGGCGTTTCGTTCTTATTGACAAATCGACGGAATGACATACCCAAAACTGGACTCTTAGCAGTTTCTGGTTGGACAATCCCAGGCTTTCAGTACAGGGAAAGGGGTATTTCTAACTGCAAAAAAAAGTGTGGATCAAGGAGTCTTAATCTAAAAAATAAGTTAATAATGCTAAAAAATGCTAAAGTTTTGTTATTTCTCCTTAATTTTTTTTCCGATGAAAAAGGCTTCCGGACGTGGAACCGAAATATTCGGATTTCTTTATATTATAGCGGTCTTTTTGACACTATTATATGTCCAAATACTTAAATAAATGCTTACAAAGGCTTAAATAGTCAGATTAGCTAGAAATCAAATTAAAAATAATTAAAAGAGAAACTTGATTTCATATCAAGTGTTTCTTCCAGATTCGCTTAGCAAAAATCCATGATGATATGATAAGGCTTTCGATGCGATAGTTGAAGTGAAATTAATATTCATCGTAGTTCTCGCTCGCGAGGTTGAAATTTTTTCACAAGATCTTAATAATACAAAATATGTGTTTTTAGGTGGAAATGTTTCTTTAAATACCAAGGACATCAAAAACAGAAAGATTTTTATCCCCTGGACCCATCTTTGGTCTATTTGTATTTGAAAATTTTGACTTTTAAAAATTTTCTTTTGGTTGTTTTTAAATTGTAAAGTTTTCAGGGTAGCATTACATTAAGTCAGAATGGCCGGCAAAACTAATCAGTTAAATTTGTTGATACTTTTCCTTCGTAAAAAATTCAAACAACAACAGTCTGTTGCTTCCAAAGATAACTAAATTTTCTATATTCGTCTCTAGATTCGGGATACCTTGATTAATACATCTGATAATGCGCCACAATTTACATCACAAACGTTTTATAATTTAATGAGACAGTGGGGAATACAACACAACACATCTAGCCCAAACATTATTTTTGGTTAGGTTTTTTGTACTTGATACGTAATTTGAATAACGTTTATTTGCACAAGACCATTATTTATTGTTATGGTTTCACAAATAAGAATTACTGTTTACAATATGTTGAAAAGGTACAAGGGGATTGATATTTCTCTTAAGAAACAGATAAGAAAAACATCAAATAAAGTCATCAAGTTCTACATGAATTTTTATAGAAGCCGCAGATTGACGAAAAACGCACAACCCAGCTTCATAAGCCAGTCTAAGCACAATTCGACTCTGGCAAATAAAAGGCAATCCAGTTTATTTGTAAGAAATTATAGAAAAAGATGTGTATACTGTAGGACTGTAGCAAATATGAAGTCAGATTTAGAAAACTTAAATACTATGTTTGATATGAAAAAAAAATAACAGAAAGTATTCAATCATTAAAATTAAACTTCTGCAAGAAAAAAGCTAACGCGGTCAATAACATAGCTTCAAAACCACTAGCAAAGCTACATGCAACCATCCAAAAGCAGAGCTCGTTTTTGAAGCATCTACCAAAAAAAGATTATGCAAGAGGGCAATGGGCGTAGGGAGGGAGCAGGGAGGGGGGAGCTGCCCCCCTAGACCTTAAAATTTACATTAGATATGGCTGAAAAAGCAGATGGTTGGGAAAGCAGTTGATAAAAGGCCCTCCATCACACTATTGACTGCCCCCCCTACACAATATACTGCCTACGCCCATGCTCCCTAATGTGCAAATATATACCCTGCATTGGTATATATATGGGTGGGGGTAAAATTCACTTCCGACAAAAATTATTGTTATTGTTACTCTTTTACTAAACGAACTGTTTTATATAGTACTAGTTCAGTTAATGCTACTGAAGTAAAATAGGATGAATATATAACAGTTAAGAAACAAATTTTGGCTATAAATTTGTACATTAGGGGGGGGGGGGGGTAGGGAGCAAAGCATAGCATACACGAAACCTAGCCCAACCTAGGTACCTTCCTCCCTCCCCCCCCCCTAAACCACAAAAAACAACAATTTAAATACAGTTCTTGCCTGTGTTTATATCCCAGAAGGCAGCGTAAACCTGTTTTTAAGTGCTTTATTGTTTTTTTTTGTGGTTTAGGGGGGGGGGGGGGAGAAAGGTACCTAGGTTAGGTGAGGTTTCGTATTTAATATAGGCTATTCTTTGCTCCCTACCCCCCCCCCCCACCTAATGTACAAATTTATAGCCCAAATTTGTTTCTAAACTGTTATATATTCATCCTATTTTTTTTTTTTTTTACTTCATTAGCATTAACCGAACTAGCACTATATGAAAGAGTTCGTTTAGTAAAAGAGTAACAATAATAATGATTTTTGTCGGAAGTGAATTTTACCCCCACCCCTATACATACCAATGCAGGGTATATATTTGCTCATTAGGGAGGATGGGGATAAATTTTGTTTCTTATGTATATGAGAGGTAAGTTGAAACTTCCCCCTCCCTGGTGTCTTGAATTGACCTGTCAAAAATGGGTTTCTCGTGACTGGTTTCCATTGCAGTATATAAAAGAGTACGTTTAACACAGGAGTACTGTTTCCTTAAGCCTTTCCCTATCGCGTGTTTACCGCTTTCTTAACCAGTACCCATATATTTTCTTGGGAGATTTCTGAGGAATAAGGATTTTCCACAGGAGAATTTTCCTTGGGGAAGCGTTTCTCGAGGGAATTTTGCACGTGGGGCGGAAATGTGATTTCCTAACATGATTTGAACAATTCCCAGAAATAAAACAGTTCGTGATAACGAAAACTCTAAAAAACGGAACCAAACTCTCGTTATAATCGTTAAAAAACGAACCAAAACTCTAAAAAACGGAATTTTGATATCAAAAGCTATATTAAAAGAATTATCGGTAGGGCCTACTTGTTATATATCTCGACCACACTTTGTTTTCTCTCTGTAATAAAACCGGTTTCCCTCTGTATCTCTGTGTGCACTCGAAGGTAATCAGCTTAGCCTGAGAGAGATAAACTAGTATGCAGGAATATTTTAATTAAATATTTAATTTATAGAGTTGGTACTTTGGTTCGGTTAGGTATCTAATATAATGGTCTAATATAATATAAGTGGCCTACTTTCCATAATTTTCTACTGTTGTTTCCATATTTTGTTGATAAAGTATCATATTTTCATCATAGTTGGGTATATTTCATTAGGATTAACCTAGCTTCACTTCTTTGGTGTAATCATGATAGCTAAACATTGATGATAAACATTTGCCTCTCAATTACTTGGACTATCTGTCTTGGCTTTTCTCTGTCTACAATTACCCAGCGTCTTGATGCAACCTATGCAACCTATTGCAAAATACTTGATAACTTCAATTCAAAATCAACGGACTCGGTAACCTAACCTAACCTGCTGTGCAAAAATCCAATCTTTCTTGATTTTTAGAATCAACCCTCTCTGTGAATTCTCAACCATAAAAAGTAACTTTTGAGAGTTGAACATTTTCAAATCATCAGAGCCAAGGGATTGTAAACTTCTAGCCACCTGCTGCAAATCCCAGAACAATAATTTTCTTCATTATTCCACCACGCACAATAGAATACCAACATGCGTGGTGCTAACCCCATAACGCTTCGACAAAGTTCAGCACGCACCAAATCGTATATCTCATTCATGAAAGTCCAAAACCCCCTCAAACCTAAATGCATATGAGTTACAATAGTGAAATCCAAATAAAAAGAATTAAACAACGTATATCTCCCTCTGTTCTATGTGGCTGCAATCCCCAAACACAGAGTATTCTCACGTAAAAAACGAAAAGAAAAAAAATAAACATATAATTATCAAAACTAAATGTATGGTGGGATTTATTCAAAGGGTCCAAATTTACGGGTGTGAGGTGAATCTGTGTATCTGATTGAAAAAAAAGACAAAAACAAATACTAACATAATACACAAAAATTAATTAAGAAAGAATAAACCTCAATATTTAGGGGCAGGGTTGGGGGTGTGTTTAACTAAAACTTTTCAAAAAGACTGAAGAGACAATTTTGAATAAGAATATAAAAATATTTAAAACTTATAAGTTTATTCAGTCCCTAATGTCAAGGAATCGTATCCTATAGGCCTAGTTAAAATTCGTAGGAAAAAAAGACGCTCCTGCAATGTTCAGTCTCCCAAATTGCCCAATGAAATTATTTTCCAGCCGCGCACATACCCTGTTTATTCGCGCATTTTTCTCAAAACTCGACCAAATATATTTTATATTGTGCGTCTAGTATGTGGTCCTTTTGTTAACTCTGATGTGCCGCATATGACAGTTTAAAAAAACATGCTCAAGTTCTTGAATACCAAAATAATGGACAATAATTTCTTAGACCCCACTACCTGTCAATTGACAGAATTTAACAAATACATGATGCTTTGTTTAAATATTACACCCATTTTCTCTTTTTATTTTAATTTTGAAAGAGTGCGTCTGAGATTTGGATGCTTCAAAAATTGAGAATATATGTAGATATTTTTCAGAGGAATCGTCTATGGATAGCACTAGGTACTCATTTGAATTAATCGTACATAAACCCCTAAGCTGTGACAAAAATATGGTAGACCCTATTTTCTATGGCTAAAATGAAAGAAAGAGTAAGATGGCTAAGTCCTGTTTGACAACTTAAGGACATACAAATGCCCAAAAAATTGTGCTTTTTGGCCCTCACTCTGGGGCGAACAAAAACCAAGTATTCCCCAAAATACAATGAGAAGAGGGAATTAAAAAAGATTCGATGGGAAGAGAACTTCAAAGGACGGAGCAAAGGGGAAGGCTTCAAACAGAATGAAGTGGAGAGGAGAATTCGCAGCTGATTCGAGCTGAGTAATAAGTTGATAGTAGGAGCAGTAGTATATATTGAATAAATAATCAAAATAGAAAAACCAACCGGTTATTTTCGCAGTAAAAATAATGTTTTGAAGAATATTGATATAAGTTTTCGAAACATCATCACATAATATTTATTTCTTAGTTTAGTATATATTTAGCTGCCAAGCATTCGATTCGTATATCCCAAATTGCTGTTTCGTGACCGTAATTTTTTTTTTTTCAGTAAAAATCGAAAGTATGTTGACTCACTAATCTAAATTAAAACTTTAGACCTGACTGATATATCAATAAGAAGTAACATGTGCCAATGAAATAATCTACCCAATTTATACTTTTGAATGTATCCTTTAATATTCTTGTTTCTACTTTTTACTTGAATTTTTTTTTAATAATTTTTCACATTATTTGAAGGGAATCGTTGAGAATAATCCCAGAAAAACTTATTTACCTGCCCCCCTCCAAAAAAAACAGGGATAAAAATTTAAAACACAGCTTTTTTAATATCTTCTAAATTTATAATTTTGTAACAATTTTTATAAAACAAAAAAAACGGAAACACATCAAGTGGTGAATAAGAATTTATATTAGAGATTCAACATACTTTTTTTTTAGAGAAAAAAATTCCCTGTCTCAAAACAGTAGCTGTCAAACATAGCTTTTCGAATATCTTCTCTCTTGAAAATTTGGTTACAAGTTTTCTAGAACAAAAAAAGGTAACACACCAAGCGGTGAATAAGACTAATAAATTCATGACGACAGTTTAAAATTATTTTAATGTATTTTTAATGAAACAAATTTTTGTTTTTGCCAAATTTACGTTCCAAGTTTTCAATGCTGGCAACCCCTTTCATCCCCTAACCCCCAAGAAAAAACACTGAGTTTTTACAATGGATAAAGAAATTTAATTTTTTTTTTCTTAGCAAACACAAACCATAAGGTGTACTAATATTTAAAACGTCTTTATAATATTTATAATTTACAATTTTTCAGTTGAGTCTGAAAAATACAAATAAGAATATTGAAGAATACATTCAAAAGCATAAATTCAGCAAATGATATCATTGGCAGATGTCAGTTCCTCTTGATATATGAGTCAGGCCTTAGACAGTTTGAATTTAAATTAGAGAGTCAAAATACTTTATTTTTACGGAAAAAAAATCAACTGTCTCAAAACAGTAATTTAAGATAGAGCGAATCGAATACTATGACTAATTAATTTACAACTAATAATTTTTCAGAATTATTCAAAGGGAATCGCTGAAAATCATACCATGAAAAATTATTAAGCACCCCCCTCCCTTAAAAGAAGGGAGGTAAATCTCAAATCTCAAACATAGCTCTTCGAATATCTTCTCTCTTGATAATTTAGTAACAAGTTTTTTAGCACAAAAAACACTAGCACACTAAGCGGTGAATAAGAATAATAAATTCATAACACAATTTTAAGTTATCTTAATAAATTTTTAAGCAAACAAATTTTTCTTTAAGCCAAATAACCTTTTTTTTTAATATTAAGCAGCATAAGCTAAATTTACGTTCCAAATTTTCAATACTGGCACCCACTCACCTCCCCCCCCCACTCCCAAGAAAAACAAACCTTGAATTTCTACAAATTTCAAAAATTAAAATTTTTCAGTTGAGTTTGAAAAATAAAAATAAGAATATTGAAGAATACATTCAAAAGCATAAATTCAGCAAATTATATCATTGGCAGACGTCAGTTCCTTTTGATATATCGGTCAGGCTTTAGACAGTTTGAATTTAGATTAGAGTCAACATACTTTTTATTACGGAAAAAAAATTCCCTGCCTCAAAACAGTAGATGTCAAACATAGCTTTTCGAATATCTTCTCTCTTGAAAATTTGGTTACAAGTTTTCTAGAACAAAAAAACGGGAACACACCAATCGGTGAATAAGAATTTAGATTAGAGAGTCAAAATACTTTTTTTTACGGAAAAAAATTCACTGTCTCTAAACAGTAGCTTTCAAACATAGCTTTTCGAATATCTTCTCTCTTGATAATTTGGTAACAAGTTCTCTAGCACAAAAAAATGGGAACACACCAAGCGGTGAATAAGAATAATAAATTCATAACAAAAATTTTAAGTTATAATAATATATTTTCAATTAACCAAATTATTGTCCAGCCCACAGAAGCAAACTTTTTTTGAAAAATCAAGCAACGTAAGCTAAATTTATAATCCAAATTTTCAATGTTGGAACCTACAGGAAACTAATACTTCAATGATTAGCCCCCCCCCCACCCCTTTTTTTAGCAAACAAAGGCCAATAAAGTGAACTAATATTTATAATGTATTTATATTTATAACTTAAAATTTTCATTGTTATCGTTTTATTCTTATCATAGAGTTTCAAAACTAAAATAAGGTTTAACTAGTTATTTCAACATATTTTCATAAAGTTTATAAGTATTATATATACTTACTGTTTGAATGTTGAATTTTTTTTTTTTTTTGAACAAGCCAATTCGTAATACTATAAGTTTCTTGAGTTTTATTTTAATGTCGTTTTAATTTTTAATTATCTAATTTTTTTGGATTCAATTTTACAGTTTTATTTTTTTCTGTGATTTTAAACAGCAAGTTGTGCAATTAGGGCAGGGCAAAAATTATTTTTTTTAAAATCAAGCAACATAAGAAACCCCAATGTCCTACAATTTTTGATGTTGGAACGGTTTAAAATAAAACTAACGTTCTAACTTTTTCCAATGGTTAAAGAAATATCAAATATTAATCGAGGAACAAATTAGTGAATATTAATGGAGCTACTTTCGTCTTTTTTAATTCTTTAGTTCCAGACAAGACGAAATAGTCCAAAGCCCACTATTACCAAAAAACTACATTCGCATTATAAATTTAACATCTCTGTGACAGCAGCGCTTAAGTAAAAAACAAACACTATTTTGACATTCTCCCACTAGACAACTCATGCATTAATATCAAAACTAGGAATGTCGCTTTTAAAAGCACATATGAATGTCCTTTTTAAATCATATTATTTAAAGTAGACTATCAAATTGTTATTTTAAATAGACCATTTTTATTTTACCGCTGAAATAGATGGCGTTATGTAAATAAAAAGATTAACTCTTTAGTTTAGTATGCTAAGCGTGACTATAAGTTTCCTAGCAACTCAATCTTGGTGCATCTCACCTCCCATATAATCCAGTACAATTTAACTAAACCTCTATGTAAGTAAGACACCATATAACTCAACCCCCATGTAACTCATCCCTTGAACATTTTAACTCTAATGCATTACAACTACCCTGTAATTCAACCCCTGTTTGTTCTTACTCTATTTAATTGAAGGGAATTCAACCCTCAGTTAGCTAACTTACCTCTATCACTAACGTTTAACAACTCAAATCATGGTACAATAATTCTTGCTTTTCATGAGTTTTTTTTATGAGATCCATACTACGGTGCCATAATGCCGTTTCAAATAATTTTAGCCTTTTGACTTTACAGCAGTTTATTTTTTACTTATAGCAAGTTTATGCAGCAGCTTAGATGACTTTTTTCGCAAAGTTATAATCAGACCGCCAGATTCTGTATCTCGCTTATTTTGATTAGTACCCATGGTGGAAGGTACAAAAATGTTAAGGCTGGATCCCGGGGTAGTCGACCATGCTAAAAACTAATATCGTAGGGCGCATGTTCGCCGTTGGAGAGTTTCTGAGAGACTTGGGGCTACACAAATATGATTTTTTTTTTTTGTAAAAAAAATAAAAAAATTGTACCCTTTTTACTGCAGTTTAAAAGAAATACAGATTTTTGTCAACAAATTTCTTACAGAAAAGCTAAAAACTCGAAATTTTTTCAAGATAAAGAAATTTTGTTTATATTAAAAAATAAAGCCCGTTTAATTCCAAACACACTGACCTAAATTATAAGTATAAATTATAGTGTCTGAGGGTACTGCAACTTTTTTAGCGAGTTTACCCGATAATAGGTATTTTGTTTAGTAGCCTGCTACCTAGCGGGAAGTTTTTTTTCATCACGTGACAGCAGGTAGAATTAATCTTTCCTGGACAGATAGAAAGTCATTGACCCTGAAGTGATAATGTAATACTGTCAAAGTAAGGTAAACACCAGCTAATTAGTATAATTTAGGGAGATAAACAGTTATTTTATGGGACATGATCTAGAAAGGCTACTACCAAGCTATCAATACCTACTGCATACTGCATAAGGTCTTGCTAGGCCTCTACTGGGAGTCCTTGGAAGAGCATTACTCCAAAGAACAAGAAGACTTGTCCCCTCTGGGCCAGCTGGGTAGTGCCACTAAGTTATTCAGGACTTCATTGGCAAACGGTGCTGACGCGCGAACTGCACTTCAGGAGGCAAGCGATACCTTAATCACTTTGGCTCCCATAGTGAATGCCTTTGACACCCTGTGAAATGTGTTGCCCACGTTTGCTTTCTGGCGGCAGTTCTTGGAAATACTTGAAATAACGATGCAATTCAATGATGTTGAATGAGACTGTGACTGGGAGTCTCATTTGACAGCAACTGCTTGGATTTTGCCATACTTGGCGGCGGCTGACTATCCTCAGTATACAAGATGTCTCACACAATACCTATCAGACATACGAAGTTTACCACAAACCTTTCCTGATGTACACAGGAAGTTCATGAAAGGATACTTTGCAGTAAAGAGAATGCACACAAGGTTCATGGCCCCCTGGTTCGACATATAATGGAATGTACAGTGAGCATGGATTCTAAGACGACGGCCGGAATAATAGGAGAAAAAATGGATGAAAGACAGAGAAAAGCTTGGATTCTTATCTTACCGATTTCCACTGCCATCAGCAATGGTTTCCTGTAAATACTCAACGTATCGACAGAGATATTGAAACACCACGAAGACAATCAGTCGACGAAGACGCAATAACAACTTTCGCGAGATAGAGTTCAAGACATTTTCACTACATGTGGCAATTCGTTCAGCAGAGTGGACTTCGACCCAGTGAAAATTGTGACGTCAGAAGTTGTGGACGATGAGAAAATTGTTTCTGATATTACTTGCGTAGCCACAAAAGGAAAAGAGGTGGCTTAGGACTTTCTGTGCAACAGGAAAGAAGATGTGAAAAATGTTGCACTCTTCCTTTCTGAACTTTCTTCCCTTCTTCTCTCTGAACTTTCCCTTCAGACAGAAAAACTCAAAAAGTGAAGGGTGTCCCTAGAACCGATCTCCTGAGCTCTGAAGTAACAGCCTTGAAGAGAATCATTACTGCTCGGTTCAAATACGGCGAAGAAAATGAGAAAACAGTTGCAAAGATCCTCACAAAAGAGATTCTTCCTTTCCCTCCATCCATTTTTGAAAATCTTCCGCAACAATCAACCAAGACATCCTCTGGCGGGAAAATGAGGACGGGGAGCAAAGCTGTGCTGATGAACTGGCTAAGAAAAAGGAGGACTTGCAGCTTGGCCGGCGACTTTGAAATCCAAAGAAACAACATCAGCTAAAGTACACATCATTGACCTAATGTCCATGATAAGATCATATCGGCCTGCCATGTTTAAAACAGTCGAATCCTTCGCGGAAAGATTGCCTCTATCGTTGCTGAATGATCTTCCGCTGGGTATTCCTGAAATCCACATTGTCGCAGATCGGTACGACGGGCTGTTTGGGAAGCTCACGGACACCGAAGACTCGATCTCCTTGAAATCAGCATGCATACTCCGACGAGGGAAAGGGAAAAACCTCCAGATTTCCGCTCTTAGCACAATTGAAGAATGGGATGCCGTACTTGCAAGCTCAGCGTCTAAAAGCCGGCTCCTCGAAATTTTGTATGAAACCTGGGAGCAGATGGGTGATTAGCTTCCGAACGCACTCAACCTTTTTCTATTGGGTGGGTTCAAGTAGAGATTCAAAGTGTCTCTGGTCAAGCGTGGCTGCAGTCCAACTTTACCAGAACACTGTGACTACGAGGAATGCTTGTCCTTTAGCCACAAATAGCCTGACCAACGCCTTAAGACACATGTCAAGTACACTAGCCGTTAAACTTGTGGTATCGTTGTGCATGCCAATAGAACGGACGGAGACCAAGTGTAAGGGCTTACATTTAGTGCCAGAAATAAGATGTGAGAAGACTGCCACCTTCTGACGACACCTTCGAGCCATGCGTACGAAGAGACATATTCACTACATGGTAAATCTTGTCGTCAACACAGTCTCGGCCGAGCATTCTAGATCCACTCCTCCATGGATGGAAGATGGCGGAAAGGGGAGTAGATGCGGTCGTCTCAAGCTGTGAAGAAGCATCAAGTCTGGAAGCTTACTGCAGATGCAAAAGTGGAAGATGTAGGAAAGACTGTAGCTGCTCAAAATGAAATGATGCTTCACCTTATGCTCCTGCCATGAAACGAGGAGGGCATGCAGGGAGTCTGACCTTGCCCCATCTGAATTCTCAGAAGAAGAAAATGAGGAATATTTTTGTAAGTTTTATTTGATACCTCTTACTTTTAATTACATGAGGTCCCCAATAAGTTACTATTACCCAATTTTACGGGCAGGCCAAGTTAGACAACTCCAGTGCGCCAACTGAATCCATCTGTGAAGCAGAATTATTTCATGTAGTAAATAGCTCAGTCGTATCAGTGGCAAATCAGGTCCCAAAAAGGTAATTGCAGACCCTTTAGTACACCAGAAAACATATTCGTCCATTCTAAAAAAAAAACACTTTTTTAGTAAACATTTTTTAATAATATTTTTATTTTTAAGTAACAGTTAAAAATTTTAAACAGTTAGAAAGTTTGAAGTACTCCTACTCTTTGAAGAAAAAATAAACCATGTCCATTTTCATAATACGGCTAGTGATCATTTCAGTGACACTACAAAAAAAAATTCGCAGACCTTATAAAAATAATAATATTTCATTTTTTTTAGCTCAAATTGTGCGGAGTTGAATGAACTTTCTTTTCTAATATGAAAAAAAAGTTTGTTATCTTGAAGAAATTTCAAGTTTTTAGCCTTTCTTTGAGATATTAGTAGAATTTTACAGTACTTATTTTGAAACTGCAGTAAATAGAGAAAAAAATAGTTTTTTTTCAATTTAAAAATCATTTTCTTGTAGATCTACATCTCTTCTTTTGATTGATATAACATTACGCCGGATTCCTCAACCGAATAACTCGCAAAAAAATCCTGAATCGTCACACTTAGTTGTAGGCTAAATTTGGCGTTTTTGGCCTATATCTCAGAAACGCCCCAACAGCGAACATGCGCCCAAAGATATTGGTTTTCAGCATGGTCAACTACCTTAGGATCTGTCCTCAGCATTTTTGTACCTTCCGGCATGGGTGGGTGTACAATACCGAATCTGGCGCTCTGACTATTAGAAAGGAAGTTCTTTTTGACATTAATGAAGTAGATAAAATCATTTAGTAGACATATAGAGTAAGCAGAGGTCATAAAACAGGATTTGAACCAAAACAAAGCTGAATGAGACTAATTTCAAATTGAAGCTCTGAAAAGATTGGTTGATGATCGTTCGCAGCCATGTGGGCTTTGGTTTGTTTGCTGCAGCAATCTGTTCATTGAACATTTTATTAACTTAAGCTGCGTAAGGTTAGTCCTTAAGTCAAAAAGGACAAGGCCACTAGTTTTATGTGTCTAGCTCTTCTACAAAAAAAAAACCCACTGCTGTGCCAAAATCCAATCTTTTTTTATTTATAAAATCAACCCTCACTGTGAATTCCAAAAATTTTAAAGTATTTTTTAAAGGCATTTTTCAACTCATCTGAACCAACGAATTGTTAACTTCTTGCCACCTGCTACACATTCTGCAGCACCCAATTCTCTTCCTAACGCCACCACACGAGATAGAGTACCAACATGCGTGGCTCAGTTCCCATAACGCTTGAAATAGTTCTACCACGCTTCGACACAGTTTAGCACGCGCCAAATCGTGTAAGTAATCCCTGAAAGTCCGAACCCCCTCAAATGATAAGACACATGAACCCGACTGAATTCTTTTCCAAAAGAATCCACTAATCTCTATTTTCTTAAAGGAAAAGCAGGTGACTGGTTTAACTGACTAAAATTGATACATAGTATGGCAATAAAGTATGTAATTGTTACCACACTTCCCCTTAAAATTTTATAATCTGTCTCCCACTGGGTGAAGCTCATATAATGTGAACCAGTATCGGTTGCCCACTTGCCTTCAAGTCCTGTGGTCAGGGTCTGGTCTCCAATTGCCTTCAATGGCTCACAGAACTGATAGGCTATCTGAATTACTTTTACTGAATGACTGGATGCCTTGGTTCTACCCAAGGATGATGGACTTTTCTAAAAAACTTATGCCAGCATTACCTCTTGCAAAGACTTTCTGTCTTGTCTTTACTCTAATTACGCTTTCAAGTCTTTCATCGCTTCGATCCAGTTTATTCATACTTTTATGCAATTGTGATGGCATAGGAGGCCAAATATTCTTTGACTGATTCCACCTCACCGATTGAAGCTTCAAGTTTTCTTCCCCCACACCCTTACCGTTGCGTGCATGGATCAAAGAGAAGATTGTACATATTTAAAAACATATAAGCTTACATTTTACAGAATTATAGTCAGCTTCGGCTTGAATCCAGGTTTCGAAACGAACGAAGTGGAAATCTTTCCTCTCCTTGGCTTTTTCTAATGCAATAAAAAGGTATTCCACAAATCGAAGCATATCTCCCTCTGTTCTAGGCAGCTGCAATCCCCAAACATTGAGTATTCAGACCTGAAAAAAGGAAAAAAGGAAAAAAACTAAACAAATAATTATAAAAGCTAAACAGGCAGGTATAGCGGGATTTATTCTAAGGGTCCAAATTTACGGGTCTGAGGGGAATTTGTTTATCTGATTGAAAAAAAAAGAAAACAAATACTAACAGAATACACAAAAATTAATCCAGAAAGAACAAACCTTAATAGTTTGGGGCAGGGTTGGGGGTAAGTGTAACTAAAACTTTTCAAAAAGACCGAAGAGACAATTTTGAATAAGAAAACATCTAAAACTAATAAATATATTCACTCCCTAATGTCAAGGAACCATGTCCAACGGTTAGAATTCTTTTTTCAGGAAAAAAGGGTCCCTGCAATGTTCCGTCTCCCAAACTGCCCAATAAAATTATTTTCCAGCCCCGGACATACCATATTCATTTTCGGAAAAAAGTTTGTCTGAGACGTGGATGCTTAAAAATTAAGGATTGTATACTAAATATTTTTCAGAAGAATCATCTATGGATAGTACTAGAAACTCATTCGACTAACCGTATATCAACCACTAGGCTGTAAGAAAAATACGGTTAAACTTTATTTTCTATGGCTAAAACGAAAGAAACAGTAAGATGGCTAGGTCCTGTTTGACAGCTTAAGGACATACAAATACCCAAAAAATTGTGCTTTTTGGCCCTCAATCTAGGGCAAAAAAAAACAAGTATTCCCCAAAATACGACAAGAACAGGTCATTAAAAAAGATGGGAGGGGAAAAGAACTTCAAAGGACGGAGTAAAGAGGAAACCTTCGAACAGAATGAGATGGAGAGGAGAATTAGCAGCTGTATCGACCTTTGGTTGATCAGTAATAAGTTGATAGTAGGAGCAGTAGTACATATTGAACAAATAATCAGAATAGAAAAACCAACCGGATAGTCGATCGAGAGGAGAGCTTTTCTTAACTGACTAACTTTATTAGTATAGATGCTGAACACATTTACCGTGAAAAAGTACAACAACCAAGACGCTGGGGGTTATTTTTGCAGTAAAAAAAACGTTTTGAAGAATATGGATACTAGTTTTCGAAACATTATAACAAAATATTAATTTCTTAGCTTAACATATATTTAGCTGCCGAGCATTCGATTGGTCTATCTTAAATTACTGTTTTGAGACGGTAAAATTTTGTTTTCAGCACAAATCGAAAGTATTTTGACTCTCTAATTTAAATTCGACAGTCCAAAGCTTGACTGATATATCAATAAGAACTAACATGATATAATCTGCTGAATTGATGCTTTTGAATGTATCCTTTAATATTCTTTTTTCTACTTTTCACTTGATTTTTTTAAATAATTTTTCGCATTATTCGAAGGGAATCGCTGAGAATCTTCCCATGAAAAATTATTCAAACCCCCCCCCCCCCAAAAAAAGAAGACAAAAACAGTTAGAGAAATCTCAAACAAAGCCTTTCGAATATCTTCTCTCTTGATAATTTCGTAACAAGTTTTCTAGCCCAAAAAAGCGGTGAATAAGACTAATAAATTCATAACGACATTTTAAAATTGTTTTAATATATTTTTAATCAAACAAATTTTTGTTTTTGCCAAAGAATCAAATTTTCTTGGAAAAATTAAGCAGCATAATTTAAATTTACGTTCCAAGTTTTCAATGCTGGAATCAATTCAACCGTCACCTCAAAGAAAAAAAAAACACTGAGTTTTTACAATGGATAAACAAATTGATTTTTTTTTCTTTTTCTTAGCAAACAAAGAGCCATAAGATGAACTAATATTTAAAACGTCTTTAAAATATTTATAATTTACAATTTTTCAATTGAGTTTGAAAAATACAAACAAGAATATTGAAGAATACATTCAAAAAGCATAAATTCAGCAAATTACATCATTGGAAGATGTCAGTTCTTGTTGATATACCAGTCAGGCTTTAGGCAGTTTGAATTTAGATTAGAGAGTAAACATGCTTTCAATTTTACTGAAAAAAATTTCACTGTCTCGAAACAGTAATTTAACTATGAATTATTAATTTAATCTTAATAATTTTTCATAAGTATTCAAAGGGAATCAAAGAAAATCACACTGTTGAAAATTATTAAGCACCCCCCCCCCCCATTAAAAAAGAAGAAAAATCTCAAACATAGCTTTTTAAATATCTTCTCTCTAGATAAATTGGTTAAACGTTTTCTAGCACAAAAAAAAAATCATAACACGCCAAGCGGTGAATAAGACTAATAAATTCATAACGACAATTTTTAGTTATCTTAATTTTTAAACAGCCAAATTTTTTTTAGGCCAAAGAACCGAACTTTTTGTGAAGAATCAAACAACGTAGGCTAAATTTTATGCTCCAAATTTTTCAATGTTGGTACCTACAGGAAACTAATATTTCAATGCTGAGCGCCCCCTTTTTTAGCAAACAAAGCCCCATAAAATGAACTAATATTTATAATGTATTTATATTTATAATTTACAATTTTCATTGTTATCGTTATAATTTTTCAGAATTATTCGAATGGAATCCCTAAAAAATTATTAAGAAACCGTAAAAAATTATTAAGACCCCCCCCCCCCCAAAAAAATAAGAGATAAATCTCAAACAAAGCTTTTCGAATATCTTCTCTCTCGATAATTTTGTAACAAGTTTTCTAGTACAAAAAAAACTGTAATCAAATAATATTGGCATTGGTGCGTTTTATGGACACTTATATATTGTAAGAGGAAACCAGTCACGAAAAACCCGTCAAACTTTACTATCAAACCCGTCATTCTTTATTGCGTTTCCAAAGTTTTTTTTTTGGTAATATCCCCCCAAAAAATCCTGGATATGTCTCTGTACATATATATGTATATATATTGATATATCATATTGATATATCAATCATATTGATATATTCTTATTGATATATCAGTCAAGCTTTGGACAGTCGAATTTAAATTAGAGAGTTCAAAATACTTTCGATTTGTGCTGAAAACAAAATTTTACCGTCTCAAAACAGTAATTTAAGATAGACCAATCGAATGCTCGGCAGCTAAATATATGTTAAGCTAAGAAATTAATATTTTGTTATAATGTTTCGAAAACTAGTATCCATATTCTTCAAAACCTTTTTTTTACTGCAAAAATAACCCCCAGCGTCTTGGTTGTTGTACTTTTTCACAGTAAATGTGTTCAGCATCTATACTAATAAAGTTAGTCAGTTAAGAAAAGCTCTCCTCTCGATCGACTATCCGGTTGGTTTTTCTATTCTGATTATTTGTTCAATATGTACTACTGCTCCTACTATCAACTTATTACTGATCAACCAAAGGTCGATACAGCTGCTAATTCTCCTCTCCATCTCATTCTGTTCGAAGGTTTCCTCTTTACTCCGTCCTTTGAAGTTCTTTTCCCCTCCCATCTTTTTTAATGACCTGTTCTTGTCGTATTTTGGGGAATACTTGGGTTTTTTTCGCCCTAGATTGAGGGCCAAAAAGCACAATTTTTTGGGTATTTGTATGTCCTTAAGCTGTCAAACAGGACCTAGCCATCTTACTGTTTCTTTCGTTTTAGCCATAGAAAATAAAGTTTAACCGTATTTTTCTTACAGCCTAGTGGTTGATATACGGTTAGTCGAATGAGTTTCTAGTACTATCCATAGATGATTCTTCTGAAAAATATTTAGTATACAATCCTTAATTTTTAACATAGTAGAAAACACCAGTAATTATGGCTTTGGGGATAACCTGACCCCTCATAGCTCCTGGGGAAAGATCTGTAAGTCATGAAATATGTCAATTGCTTATATATAATTTTTGTTATTGGGATGTACAAAAACATTTTTCGGTGGGGGGGAGCGAATTTCAGTCTGGGAGATTTTCCAAGGGGATAATTGTCTGTGGGGAGGGAAGTTTCCGGAGGGTAAACTTTTCAAGAGAAATTTATACTTGAGGAATTTGCCAGAATTCCTATACGAAATTATTTTTCTTTGTCTTACTTTCTATTTTCCGACTCCATTTTACATATGGAGATGTTCAGGGGAATTGTACATAGGGCAACTTTAACCGGGTTAGAATTATCTAGAATTTCTTTCCACTGGGGGAGGGAATTTATGGGAGAGTTTTCCATGGGATAAAATCTCCATTGGAGAGTTTTCCACGAGATAAATTCTTTATTGGAAATTTTCTCGACGAGCCATTTTCTTCTAGAGGGGGGAGGGACTGGGGAGTATTCCGGGGAGTCTTTTGACTCCCAAATGAAAGTGCTAAAAAATTTTAGTACTCCTTTAGTATACCAACTCTTTTATATATCAAAAACTGAAGACGCGATCAAAAACCCGTTTTTAAGGGATGATGAAAGCTGTAGAGAAATACAATTGTTTTTGTGGGTTTATGGCGAAAAATTATCTAGGTTAGGTTAGGTTACGTATTTAATATATGCTATATCATACCCCATCCCTAATGTGCAAATATATAGCCCAAATTTGTTTGTAAACAAATATATTCATCCTATTTTATCATATATATATATATATATATATATATATATATATATATATATATATATATATATATATATATATATATATATATATATATATATATATATATATATATAAATATATATATATATATATATATATATATATATATATATATATATATATATATATATATATATATATATATATATATATATATATATATATGGTACTTATGTATTATATATAACATAGCGCTATACACGAAAGAAGTCAAGTTTGGTCAAGTTTGGCTAATGAAATAAAATAAAAATAAAATAGGATGAATATATTTGTTTACAAACAAATTTGGGCTATATATTTGCACATTAGGGGATGGGGGTAGGCATAGCATATATTAAATACGTAACCTAACCTAGCCTAGATACTTTTTCGCCAAAAACCCCCAAAAAAAATCGCTTATCTAGTATTACTCGAAATGAGGAACATATCAACCGTAACATAAACTCTGGAAATCCAGTTATTTCTCTCAATAAAACGGATATTTCTAAGTTGTTATGCAAATTCTAAAGCGAGTTTGTAGTGAAACTTCGAACTTGTCTACAAAATAATCATGAAATGTCCTTTGCAGATCCAAAATGACAGTCAATCATTGAGCTGAGCTCATTGTGCAGAAATGATGCCAAATTAAACAAAAAAAAAAGCAATAATCTTGTAAAGTTTTACTTTTATACTGTTAAAAGTGCTCTTAAAAGGTTTACTTTTACCGTACCAAAGCACCTATTTTGTTTTGTGTTTTCAGTAAAGCGCTACTTTTCTGTAATGTTACAAACCTAGAAAAATATCACCAGTTGATTTATTTGCATTATTTTTATGGATACAGTTTAGACAGGCTGTGAAGTAATGATTTTTGGTCGTTTTAAGTTTCAACTTCACTCTTTACTTTTTTCGAAAAAACTTTGTTTTTTTAATTAATCTATGTTCGTTTTTGATTAAAACTTAATTTAGAAACAATACTGCTTTGACTTCTTTTATTTATACGGAATAATTTCTGTTCGTTTTAAGTTTTGATGTTGGTCCTTAGTTTCAGTTGAATTTTTTTTTAGTTTCAGTCTCTTAAAAAGGGCACTAGCAAATTCAATTTTCGTTTGAATAAGCTATTACACACCTTCTATGATGTTTTGGTCACCCCTTAGCCCTGCAAAGAAAAAAACAACAACAAAAACGGGAGACATATCAGTGCTATCTATGCAAAATGTGATTTTCCTTGCTTATCAAGGAGGGGGACCGTAATTTCCCTCATAAGGTTTCAACCATACTGATTCCAATGATACAAGTTTCATTCTGATCTGACGCCATTTTCGAGAAGTTTTGAGCTTTTTTGTGAAATCACCATAAATTAATTTTCCTAATAAACTTTTACTTATTAGACAAACCGAACTAATAGTTACCATTCCTGAATCACTGTTACATGACAATTTTTTTTTTTCACCAGGTAGTTTTTTTTCAAAACGTGTTTTTTAACTTTTGGTTACTACGGGCTGTGGTTTGCTCTTTACTAGGTTGCAGCTACCGTTGCAACTATGATGAGTTAAAAAGGAAACTGTGCAAAACATGTGGTATTAGGGCATACTTAGTAGCAATGGTGGTAGCATAACTTGCGTTTAAAAGAAAATATATATATATATATATGTGTATATATATATATATATATATATATATATATATATATATATATATATATATATATATATATATATATATATATATATATATATATATATATATATATATATATATATATATATATATATATATATATATATATATATATATATATATATATATATATATATATATATATATATATATATATATATATATATATATATATATATATATATATATATATATATATATATATATATATATCTTTTTTTTATAGTATCTATTTGAAAGTCCAATTTATGGTGATTCTTCTATTAAAAAAAAGTTAAAAACATTTCAAAAGCGTTTTATTGCAAAAAAAATTGAGCATCTCTTGGAGCAAGGTTTTAGTTTTAGGATTAACGATTACAAAACTCGAGATTTTTTTTCATTTCAGCAGAACTGTTTGAGTATTTGATTATTCATAAATTATATGTTTACTATTACAAATATATACCATAATAAATGGTGAACGTTCGTATATCATGGCTTTGAAAGTGATTATTGTAAAAAATGTCATTTTTGATTTAAGTTTTTTGTATTCGAGTGGGTCTACCGCACAGATAACCGGAGAAATTCTAACAGGCCAAACCCGGGCTACCGCTGATAATTGATATAAAAAGTTAAAACTACCCTTTTCTGAAATTCCTTTATTTCTAAGATGGGCTCAATTTTCCTCCTTCACGTATAATTCAGACATTTTTTGTTTTGTTGTATATTTGTACCCATACCCCACATAAACAATTTTTTTTAACTTTAAGTAAGGACCAACATCAAAACTTAAAACGAACAGAAATTATGGCGCATATGAGGGGCTTTACCCCCTTCTTCATACCTCGCTCTTTACTCTAGAATTTGACTTTATGTCCCAACTCCATAAAACCAACTTCTGAACCACAAGGACCGTTTAATTAGAATAATAAGTCTTTTTAGAAGTTCTAAAAAATAACTTTAGAGCAAAAGAGTGAGGTATTGAGGAGGGGACAACCCTCATCAAATACGAAATAATTTCTGTTCGCTCTAAGTTTTATATTGCTCCTTACATTCACTAAATCAATAAGAATTCCAAATAGGGATAGGTCCTTTTATTAGACAGTGAAACGAAAATATAAAACAGACTCTAAATATTTCGATGACACAGTCGGTCATCATCATCAGTGGAGTTACTAATATATCAAAATTAAAACAAACTGCTTTTATACTAAACAAAATAATCAATTCCGGGTCAAAGTAAGTTACCGGTCCATTGACTTTAAAAGTTCACTAACTGTTCTTCAAAATTCAAGAACAAGAGTCTTTGTTTTATATTTTCGTTTCACTGTCTAATAAAAGGACCTATCCCTATTTGGAATTCTTATTGATTTCGTCTTAGAAAAGGCAGTGTGGTCATGGAGAAAAATAGTAACTTACATTCACTTGAAAAAAAAACTTGCTTTTTTGTTTTTGTTTTTTATCGCGTTTTCATAATACCGGGGAATCTGGCTTCCCCTTTATGGGAAATTCCTTCCCCCACAGAGTATCACTCCTTAAGTATTTCTTTTCCCTTAAAATACCTTCCCTCACCGGGAAAATTCCCTCAGACAATTCAACCTCACTTATCGCGTGTTTACCGCCTTTTTAACCAGTACCCATTTATAAAGTAAAAAACTCTTATATTTTTTGCAAATGAGAGCAGAGCGGTACTGAATTTTTAAATCAAAAGAAATTATGAAACATGTGATGGAGGCTGCCCCCTTTTAAACCCCAACAAAAAAGAAAATAATTTAGAAATAGACCATTTCCTTGAGTGCCTAAAGGAATGACATACGGAATTTTGGGTGATATTCTACATTTGCTATTTTTGGCTACAATAAGCATATAGGCCTAGACCTGTCACGTAGGCAAAATTCAGGACCCTTTAGAGAGAGAAGGAGTGGAGGTAGGTACTTCAAAATACCTTCTCATGGCATACTTTAGCCTGTAGACCCTTCCCTGAAAGTTTTACTTCCCTAACCTAACCCCTTTTCAAGATAGCCAAAACTAGAATTTTACCGCATTTTGTACACAAGTATTAATTGATCAAAGGGCAATTACTACTGGGGTAATTGAACATAGGGCAAAGACCAACCTACAGCATGAAATCCGATATTGTCTTTCTTAATCACCTTTTATTACTAGCGCGAAGTCTTTCATATATCTCAAACTGAAGACGCGATGAAAAACCCGTTTTTAAGGGATGATAAGCTGTAGAGAAATACAATTGTTTTTGTGGGTTTATGGCGAAAAAGTATCTAGGTTAGGTTAGGTATTTAATATATGCTATACCTACCCCCATCCCCTAATGTGCAAATATATAGCCCAAATTTGTTTGTAAACAAATATATTCATCCTATTTTATTTCATTAGCCAAACTTGACCAAACTTGACTTCTTTCGTGTATAGCGCTGTGTTATATATAATACATAAGTACCATATATATATATATATATATATATATATATATATATATATATATATATATATATATATATATATATATATATATATATATATATATATATATATATATATATATATATATATATTATATATTATATATATATATATTCATATAAGCTCGTCTTTTTTGCCGGTTTTAGCTCTAATTAATTAAAATAAACAAAGTTTTTTTGAGGTAAGTAAAGAGCGAAATTGAAACTTAAACGAACAAAAATTATTACTTCACAACTTATCTAATATATATAAATAAAACTAATGCAAATATATCAAATGGTGATATTTCCCTATGTTTGTAACATTAGAGAAAACTTGCGCTTTACTGAAAACACAAAAGCCAAGTATAAAAAGCAAGAATATTGATTTAGGAGTCAAAAGTAAATACATAGTCTAAAACAGCAAAGTAATCTATAACGCTTTTCATAGTCCTATAGGAGCTGTGGTATCAGTAACTTTCAGTATACAATTAAAATTATCTTAAAAACTGAAATAGAAAAATAATAAGTTTTAAGTCATTACACAGCATATAAAATAACCGATTGATTTATCAGGTAACATCTTAAAGTTGTGATACAAATTCTAAAGCGAGTCTGTAGTGAAATTTCGAATTTGTTTAAAAAATAATCATGAAATGTCCTTTGCAGATCCAAAATAGCAGTCAATCATTGAACTGAGCTCTTTGTGCAGAAATGATGCCAAATTAAACAAAAAAAAGCAACAATCTTGAAAAGTTTTACTTTTATACTGTTAAAAGTGCTCTTAAAAGGTTGACTTTTACCGTACCAAAGCACCTATTTTGTTTTGTGTTTTCAGTAAAGCGCTACTTTTCTGTAATGTTACAAACCTAGAAAAATATCACCAGTTGATTTATTTGCATTATTTTTATGGATACAGTTTAGATAGGCTGTTAAGTAATACTTTTTGGTCGTTTGAAGTTTCAACTTCACTCTTTACTTTTCTCGAAAAAACTTGTTGTTTTTTTTAATTAATCTATGTTCGTTTTTGATTAAAACTTAATTTAGAAAAATACTGCTTTGACTTCTTTTATTTATACGGAATAATTTCTGTTCGTTTTAAGTTTTGATGTTGGTCCTTAGTTTCAATTGAATTTTTTTTTAGTTTCAGTCTCTTAACAAGGGCACTAGCAAATTCAATTTTCCTTCGAATGAGCTATTACACACCTTCTATGATGTTTTGGTCACCCCTTAGCCCTGCTAAAAAAAAAAAAAAAAAGGAGACAGATCAGTGCTATCTATGCAAAATGTGATTTTCCTTGCTGATCATGGAGGGGGATCGTAATTTCTCTTATAAGATTTCAACCATACTGATTCCAATGATACAAGTTTCATTCTGATTTGACGCCATTTTCGAGAAGTTTTGAGCTTTTTTGTGAAATCACCATAAATTGATTTTCCTAATAAAGTTTTACTTCTTAGACAAACCGAACTAATAGTTACCATTAATGAATCACTGTTACATGACAATTTTTTTCACAAGGTAGTTTTTTTCAAGGCGCGTTTTTTAACTTTCGGTTACTATGGGCTGCGGTTTGCTCTTTACTAGGTTGCAGCTACCGTTACAACTATGATGAGTTAAAAAGGAAACTGTGCAAAACATATGGTATTAGGGCAATTGTAGTAGCAATGGTGGTAGTATAACTTTGCGTTTAAAAGATATATATATATATATATATATATATATATATATATATATATATATATATATATATATATATATATATATATATATATATATATATATATATATATATATATATATATATATATATATATATATATATATATATATATATATATATATATATATATATATATATATATATTTTTTTTTTTTTTTTTTTTTTTTTTTTTTATATATATATATATATATATATATATATATATATATATATATATATATATATATATATATATATATATATATATATATATATATATATATATATATATATATATATATATATATATATATATATATATATATATATATATATATATATATATATATATATATATATATTTGTCGGAAGTGAATTTTACCCCCACCCCTATATATACCAATGCAGGATATATATTTGCATATTAGGGAGGATGGGGATAAATTTTGTTTCTTATGTATATGAGAGATAAATTGAAACTTCCCCCCTCCCTGGTGTCTTGAATTGACCTGTCAAAAATGGGTTTCTCGTGACTGGTTTCCATTGCAGTATAATAAAGAGTACGTTTAATACAGGAGTACTGTTTCTTTTAGCCTTTCCCTATCGCTTGTTTACCGTTTTCTTACCCAGTACCCATATATTTTCTTGGGAGATTTCTGGGTAATAAGGATTTTCCACAGTAGAATTTTCCTTAGGGAAGCGTTTCTCGACGGAATTTTGCACGTGGGGCGGAAAGGTGATTTCCTAGCATGATTTGAACAATTCCCAGAAATAAAGCAGTTCGTGATAACGAAAACTCTAAAAAACGGAACCAAACTCTCGTTAAAATCGTTAAAAAACGAACCAAAACTCTATAAAACGGAATTTTGATATCAAAGGCTATATTAAAAGAGTTATCGGTAGGGCCTACTTGTTATATACCTCGACCACACTTTGTTTTCTCTCTGTAATAAAACCAGTTTCCCTCTGTATCTCTGTGTGCACTCGAAGGTAATCAGCTTAGCCTGAGAGAGATAAACTAGTATGCAGGTATATTTTAATTAAATATTTAATTTATAGAGTTGGTACTTTGGTTCGGTTAGGTATGCAATATAATGGGCTCTGAGTGGCCTACTTTCCATAATTTTCTACTGTTGTTTCCATATTTTGTTGATAAAGTATCATATTTTCATCAGTAAAAATAATGTTTTGAAGAATATGGATATAAGTTTTCGAAACATCATCACATAATATTTATTTCTTAGTTTAGTATATATTTAGCTGCCAAGCATTCGATTCGTATATCCTAAATTACTGTTTCGTGACCGCAAATTTTTTTTTTCAGTAAAAATCGAAAGTATGTTGACTCACTAATCTAAATTAAAACTTTCCAAAGCCTGACTGATATATTAATAAGAAGTAACATGTGCCAATGAAATAATCTGCTGAATTGATGCTTTTGAATGTATCCTTTAATATTCTTGTTTCTAATTTTTACTTGAATTTTTTTTAAATAATTTTTTACATTATTCGAAGGGAATCGCTGAGAATCGTCCCAGAAAAACTTATTTACCCGCCCCCCTCCAAAAAAAAAAACAGGGAGAGAAATGTCAAACAGCGTTTTGAATATCTTCTCTCTTGATAATTTGGTAACAAGTTTTCTAGAACAAAAAAACGGGAACACACCAAGCGTTGAATAAGAATTTAGATTAGAGAGTCAACATACTTTTTTTTACGGAAAAAAATTCACTGTCTCAAAAAAGTAGCTTTCAAATATAGCTTTTCGAATATCTTCTCTCTAGATAATTTCGTACAAGTTTTCTAGCACAAAAAAATGGTAACACGCCAAGCGGGGAATAAGACTAATAAATTCATGACGACAGTTTAAAATTATTTTAATGTATTTTTAATCAAACAAATTTTTGTTTTTGCCAAATTTACGTTCCAAGTTTTCAATGCTGGCACCCTTTCATCCCCTAACCCCCAAGAAAAAACACTGAGTTTTTACAATGGATAAAGAAATTTAATTTTTTTTTCTTAGCAAACACAAACCATAAGGTGTACTAATATTTAAAACGTCTTTATAATATTTATAATTTACAATTTTTCAGTTGAGTCTGAAAAATACAAATAAGAATATTGAAGAATACATTCAAAAGCATAAATTCAGCAAATGATATCATTGGCAGATGTCAGTTCCTCTTGATATATGAGTCAGGCCTTAGACAGTTTGAATTTAAATTAGAGAGTCAAAATACTTTATTTTTACGGAAAAAAAATCAACTGTCTCAAAACAGTAATTTAAGATAGAGGAATCGAATACTATGACTAATTAATTTACAACTAATAATTTTTCAGAATTATTCAAAGGGAATCGCTGAAAATCATACCATGAAAAATTATTAAGCCCCCCCCCTCCCTTAAAAGAAGGGAGGTAAATCTCAAACATAGCTCTTCGAATATCTTCTCTCTTGATAATTTAGTAACAAGTTTTTTAGCACAAAAAACACTAGCACACTAAGCGGTGAATAAGAATAATAAATTCATAACACAATTTTAAGTTATCTTAATAAATTTTTAAGCAAACAAATTTTTCTTTAAGCCAAATAACCTATTTTTTTTTTTAAATATTAAGGAGCATAAGCTAAATTTACGTTCCAAATTTTCAATACTGGAACCCACTCACCTCCCCCCCCCCCACTCACAAGAAAAACATACCTTGAATTTCTACAATTTTCAAAACTTACAATTTTTCAGTTGAGTTTGAAAAATACAAATAAGAAAATTGAAGAATACATTCAAAAGCATAAATTCAGCAAATTATATCATTGGCAGACGTCAGTTCCTTTTGATATATCGGTCAGGCTTTAGACAGTTTGAATTTAGATTAGAGAGTCAACATACTTTTTATTACGGAAAAAAAATTCACTGTCTCAAAACAGTAGCTTTCAAACATAGCTTTTCGAATATCTTCTCTCTTGAAAATTTGGTTACAAGTTTTCTAGAACAGAAAAAGGGGAACACGCCAAGCGGTGAATAAGAATTTAGATTAGAGAGTCAACATACTTTTTTTAACGGAAAAAAAATTCACTGTCTCAAAACAGTAGCTTTCAAACATAGCTTTTCGAATGTCAAACAGCGTTTTGAATATCTTCTCTCTTGATAATTTGGTAACAAGTTCTCTAACACAAAAAAACGGGAACACACCAAGCGGTGAATAAGAATAATAAATTCATAACAAAAATTTTAAGTTATAATAATATATTTTCAATTAACCAAATTATTGTCCAGCCCACAGAAGCAAACTTTTTTTGAAAAATCAAGCAACGTAAGCTAAATTTATAATCCAAATTTTCAATGTTGGAACCTACAGGAAACTAATACTTCAATGCTTAGCCCCCCCCCCCACCCCTTTTTTTAGCAAACAAAGGCCAATAAAGTGAACTAATATTTATAATGTATTTATATTTATAACTTAAAATTTTCATTGTTATCGTTTTATTCTTATCATAGAGTTTCAAAACTAAAACAAGGTTTCATTAGTTATTTCAACATATTTTCATAAAGTTTATAAGTATTATATATACTTACTGTTTGAATGTTGAATTTTTTTTTTGAACAAGCCAATTCGTAATACTATAAGTTTATTTAGTTTTATTTTCATGTCGTTTTAATTTTTTATTATATAATTTTTTTTAATTAAAATTTAGAGTTTTATTTTTTTTTTTTTTTGTGATTTTAAACAGCAAGTTATGTATTTAGGGCAGGGCAAAAATTATTTTTTCAAAAATCAAGCAACATAAGAAACTCCAATGTCCTACAATTTTTGGTGCTGGAACGGTCTAAATTAAAACTAACGTTCTAACTTTTTCCAATGGTTAAAGAAATATCAAATATTAATCAAGGAACAAATTAGTGAATATTAATGGAGCTTACTTTCGTCTTTTTTAATTCTTTAGTTCCAGAAGAGACGAAATAGTCCAAAGCCCACTATTACCAAAAATCTACATTCGCATTATAAATTTAACATCTCTGTGACTGTAGCGCTTAAGAAAAGAACAAAAAGCATTTTGACATTCTCCCACTAGACGACTCATGCATTAATATCAAAACTAGGAATGTCCTTTTTACACATAGGAATGTCCTTTTTAAATCATATTATTTAAAGTAGACTATCAAATTGTTATTTTAAATAGACCATTTTTATTTTACCGCTGAAATAGATGGCGTTATGTAAATAAAAAAATTAACTCTTTAGTTTAGTATGCAAGCGTGACTATAAGTTTCCTAGCAACTCAATCTTGGTGCATCTCACCTCCCATATAATCCAGTACAATTTAACTAAACCTCTATGTAAGTAAGACACCATATAACTCAACCCCCATGTAACTCATCCCTTGAACATTTTAACTCTAATGCATTACAACTACCCTGTAATTCAACCCCTGTTTGTTCTTACTCTATTTAATTGAAGGGAATTCAACCCTCAGTTAGCTAACTTACCTCTATCACTAACGTTTAACAACTCAAATCATGGTACAATAATTCTTGCTTTTCATGAGTTTTTTTTATGAGATCCATACTACGGTGCCATAATGCCGTTTCAAATAATTTTAGCCTTTTGACTTTACAGCAGTTTATTTTTTACTTATAGCAAGTTTATGCAGCAGCTTAGATGACTTTTTTCGCAAAGTTATAATCAGACCGCCAGATTCTGTATCTCGCTTATTTTGATTAGTACCCATGGTGGAAGGTACAAAATGTTAAGGCTGGATCCCGGGGTAGTCGACCATGCTAAAAACTAATATCGTAGGGCGCATGTTCGCCGTTGGAGAGTTTCTGAGAGACTTGGGGCTACACAAATATGATTTTTTTTTTTTGTAAAAAAAATAAAAAAATTGTACCCTTTTTACTGCAGTTTAAAAGAAATACAGATTTTTGTCAACAAATTTCTTACAGAAAAGCTAAAAACTCGAAATTTTTTCAAGATAAAGAAATTTTGTTTATATTAAAAAATAAAGCCCGTTTAATTCCAAACACACTGACCTAAATTATAAGTATAAATTATAGTGTCTGAGGGTACTGCAACTTTTTTAGCGAGTTTACCCGATAATAGGTATTTTGTTTAGTAGCCTGCTACCTAGCGGGAAGTTTTTTTTCATCACGTGACAGCAGGTAGAATTAATCTTTCCTGGACAGATAGAAAGTCATTGACCCTGAAGTGATAATGTAATACTGTCAAAGTAAGGTAAACACCAGCTAATTAGTATAATTTAGGGAGATAAACAGTTATTTTATGGGACATGATCTAGAAAGGCTACTACCAAGCTATCAATGCCTACTGCATACTGCATGAGGTCTTGCTAGGCCTCTACTGGGAGTCCTTGGAAGAGCGTTACTCCAAAGAACAAGAAGACTTGTCCCCTCTGGGCCAGCTGGATAGTGCCATTGAGTTATCAGGACTTCATTGGCAAACGGTGCTGACGCGCGAACTGCACTTCAGGAGGCAAGCGATACCTTAATCACTTTGGCTCCCATAGTGAATGCCTTTGACACCCTGTGATATGTGTTGCCCACGTTTGCTTTCTGGCGGCAGTTCTTGGAAATACTTGAAATAACGATGCAATTCAATGATGTTGAACGAGACTGTGACTGGGAGTCTCATTTGACAGCAACTGCTTGGATGTCTCCATACTTGGTGGCGGTTGGCCATCCTCAGTATACAAATGTCTCACACAGTACCTATCAGACATGCAAAGTTTACCACAAACCTTTCCTGATGTACACAGGAAGTTCATGAAAGGATACTTTGCAGTAAAGAGAATGCACACAAGGTTCATGGCCCCCTGGTTCGACATATAATGGAATGTACAGTGAGCAAGGATGCTAAGACGACGGCCGGAGTAATAGGAGAAAAAATGGATGAAAGACAGAGAAAAGCTTGGATTCTTACCTTACCGATTTCCGCTGCCATCAGCAATGGTTTCCTGCAAATACTCAACATATCCACAGAGACATTGAAACACCACGAAGACAATCAGTCGACGAAGACGCAATAACAACTTTCGCGAGATAGAGTTCAAGACATTTTCACTACATGTGGCAATTCGTTCAGCAGAGTGGACTTCGACCCAGTGAAAATTGTGACGTCAGAAGTTGTGGACGATGAGAAAATTGTTTCTGATATTACTTGCGTAGCCACAAAAGGAAAAGAGGTGGCTTAGGACTTTCTGTGCAACAGGAAAGAAGATGTGAAAAATGTTGCACTCTTCCTTTCTGAACTTTCTTCCCTTCTTCTCTCTGAACTTTCCCTTCAGACAGAAAAACTCAAAAAGTGAAGGGTGTCCCTAGAACCGATCTCCTGAGCTCTGAAGTAACAGCCTTGAAGAGAATCATTACTGCTCGGTTCAAATACGGCGAAGAAAATGAGAAAACAGTTGCAAAGATCCTCACAAAAGAGATTCTTCCTTTCCCTCCATCCATTTTTGAAAATCTTCCGCAACAATCAACCAAGACATCCTCTGGCGGGAAAATGAGGACGGGGAGCAAAGCTGTGCTGATGAACTGGCTAAGAAAAAGGAGGACTTGCAGCTTGGCCGGCGACTTTGAAATCCAAAGAAACAACATCAGCTAAAGTACACATCATTGACCTAATGTCCATGATAAGATCATATCGGCCTGCCATGTTTAAAACAGTCGAATCCTTCGCGGAAAGATTGCCTCTATCGTTGCTGAATGATCTTCCGCTGGGTATTCCTGAAATCCACATTGTCGCAGATCGGTACGACGGGCTGTTTGGGAAGCTCACGGACACCGAAGAGTCGATCTCCTTGAAACCAGCATGCATACTCCAACGAGGGAAAGGGAAAAACCTCCAGATTTCCGCTCTTAGCACAATTGAAGAATGGGATGCCGTACTTGCAAGCTCAGCGTCTAAAAGCCGGCTCCTCGAAATTTTGTATGAAACCTGGGAGCAGATGGGTGATTAGCTTCCGAACGCACTCAAACTTTTTCTATTGGGTGGGTTCAAGTAGAGATTCAAAGTGTCTCTGGTCAAGCGTGGCTGCAGTCCAACTTTACCAGAACACTGTGACTACGAGGAATGCTTGTCCTTTAGCCACAAATAGCCTGACCAACGCCTTAAGACACATGTCAAGTACACTAGCCGTTAAACTTGTGGTATCGTTGTGCATGCCAATAGAACGGACGGAGACCAAGTGTAAGGGCTTACATTTAGTGCCAGAAATAAGATGTGAGAAGACTGCCACCTTCTGACGACACCTTCGAGCCATGCGTACGAAGAGACATATTCACTACATGGTAAATCTTGTCGTCAACACAGTCTCGGCCGAGCATTCCAGATCCACTCCTCCATGGATGGAAGATGGCGGAAAGGGGAGTAGATGCGGTCGTCTCAAGCTTTAAAGATGCATCAAGCCTGGAAGCCTACTGCAGATGCAAAAGTGGAAGATGTAGGAAAGACTGTAGCTGCTCAAAATGAAATGATGCTTCACCTTATGCTCCTGCCATGAAACGAGGAGGGCATGCAGGGAGTCTGACCTTGCCCCATCTGAATTCTCAGAAGAAGAAAATGAGGAATATTTTTGTAAGTTTTATTTGATACCTCTTACTTTTAATTACATGAGGTCCCCAATAAGTTACTATTACCCAATTTTACGGGCAGGCCAAGTTAGACAACTCCAGTGCGCCAACTGAATCCATCTGTGAAGCAGAATTATTTCATGTAGTAAATAGCTCAGTCGTATCAGTGGCAAATCAGGTCCCAAAAAGGTAATTGCAGACCCCTTAGTACACCAGAAAACATATTCGTCCATTCTAAAAAAAAAACACTTTTTTAGTAAACATTTTTTAATAATATTTTTATTTTTAAGTAACAGTTAAAAATTTTAAACAGTTAGAAAGTTTGAAGTACTCCTACTCTTTGAAGAAAAAATAAACCATGTCCATTTTCATAATACGGCTAGTGATCATTTCAGTGACACTACAAAAAAAAATTCGCAGACCTTATAAAAATAATAATATTTCATTTTTTTTAGCTCAAATTGTGCGGAGTTGAATGAACTTTCTTTTCTAATATGAAAAAAAAGTTTGTTATCTTGAAGAAATTTAAAGTTTTTAGCCTTTCTTTGAGATATTAGTAGAATTTTACAGTACTTATTTTGAAACTGCAGTAAATAGAGAAAAAAATAGTTTTTTTTCAATTTAAAAATCATTTTCTTGTAGATCTACATCTCTTCTTTTGATTGATATAACATTACGCCGGATTCCTCAACCGAATAACTCGCAAAAAAATCCTGAATCGTCACACTTAGTTGTAGGCTAAATTTGGCGTTTTTGGCCTATATCTCAGAAACGCCCCAACAGCGAACATGCGCCCAAAGATATTGGTTTTCAGCATGGTCAACTACCTTAGGATCTGTCCTCAGCATTTTTGTACCTTCCGGCATGGGTGGGTGTACAATACCGAATCTGGCGCTCTGACTATTAGAAAGGAAGTTCTTTTTGACATTAATGAAGTAGATAAAATCATTTAGTAGACATATAGAGTAAGCAGAGGTCATAAAACAGGATTTGAACCAAAACAAAGCTGAATGAGACTAATTTCAAATTGAAGCTCTGAAAAGATTGGTTGATGATCGTTCGCAGCCATGTGGGCTTTGGTTTGTTTGCTGCAGCAATCTGTTCATTGAACATTTTATTAACTTAAGCTGCGTAAGGTTAGTCCTTAAGTCAAAAAGGACAAGGCCACTAGTTTTATGTGTCTAGCTCTTCTACAAAAAAAAAACCCACTGCTGTGCCAAAATCCAATCTTTTTTTATTTATAAAATCAACCCTCACTGTGAATTCCAAAAATTTTAAAGTATTTTTTAAAGGCATTTTTCAACTCATCTGAACCAACGAATTGTTAACTTCTTGCCACCTGCTACACATTCTGCAGCACCCAATTCTCTTCCTAACGCCACCACACGAGATAGAGTACCAACATGCGTGGCTCAGTTCCCATAACGCTTGAAATAGTTCTACCACGCTTCGACACAGTTTAGCACGCGCCAAATCGTGTAAGTAATCCCTGAAAGTCCGAACCCCCTCAAATGATAAGACACATGAACCCGACTGAATTCTTTTCCAAAAGAATCCACTAATCTCTATTTTCTTAAAGGAAAAGCAGGTGACTGGTTTAACTGACTAAAATTGATACATAGTATGGCAATAAAGTATGTAATTGTTACCACACTTCCCCTTAAAATTTTATAATCTGTCTCCCACTGGGTGAAGCTCATATAATGTGAACCAGTATCGGTTGCCCACTTGCCTTCAAGTCCTGTGGTCAGGGTCTGGTCTCCAATTGCCTTCAATGGCTCACAGAACTGATAGGCTATCTGAATTACTTTTACTGAATGACTGGATGCCTTGGTTCTACCCAAGGATGATGGACTTTTCTAAAAAACTTATGCCAGCATTACCTCTTGCAAAGACTTTCTGTCTTGTCTTTACTCTAATTACGCTTTCAAGTCTTTCATCGCTTCGATCCAGTTTATTCATACTTTTATGCAATTGTGATGGCATAGGAGGCCAAATATTCTTTGACTGATTCCACCTCACCGATTGAAGCTTCAAGTTTTCTTCCCCCACACCCTTACCGTTGCGTGCATGGATCAAAGAGAAGATTGTACATATTTAAAAACATATAAGCTTACATTTTACAGAATTATAGTCAGCTTCGGCTTGAATCCAGGTTTCGAAACGAACGAAGTGGAAATCTTTCCTCTCCTTGGCTTTTTCTAATGCAATAAAAAGGTATTCCACAAATCGAAGCATATCTCCTTCTGTTCTAGGCAGCTGCAATCCCCAAACATTGAGTATTCAGACCTGAAAAAAGGAAAAAAAATAAAACTAAACAAATAATTATAAAAGCTAAACAGGCAGGTATAGCGGGATTTATTCTAAGGGTCCAAATTTACGGGTCTGAGGGGAATTTGTGTATCTGATTGAAAAAAAAAGAAAACAAATACTAACAGAATACACAAAAATTAATCCAGAAAGAACAAACCTTAATAGTTTGGGGCAGGGTTGGGGGTAAGTGTAACTAAAACTTTTCAAAAAGACCGAAGAGACAATTTTGAATAAGAAAACATCTAAAACTAATAAATATATTCACTCCCTAATGTCAAGGAACCATGTCCAACGGTTAGAATTCTTTTTTCAGGAAAAAAAGGGTCCCTGCAATGTTCCGTCTCCCAAACTGCCCAATAAAATTATTTTCCAGCCCCGGACATACCATATTCATTTTCGGAAAAAAGTTTGTCTGAGACGTGGATGCTTAAAAATTAAGGATTGTATACTAAATATTTTTCAGAAGAATCATCTATGGATAGTACTAGAAACTCATTCGACTAACCGTATATCAACCACTAGGCTGTAAGAAAAATACGGTTAAACTTTATTTTCTATGGCTAAAACGAAAGAAACAGTAAGATGGCTAGGTCCTGTTTGACAGCTTAAGGACATACAAATACCCAAAAAATTGTGCTTTTTGGCCCTTAATCTAGGGAAAAAAAAAAACAAGTATTCCCCAAAATACGACAAAAACAGGTCATTAAAAAAGATGGGAGGGGAAAAGAACTTCAAAGGACGGAGTAAAGAGGAAACCTTCGAACAGAATGAGATGGAGAGGAGAATTAGCAGCTGTATCGACCTTTGGTTGATCAGTAATAAGTTGATAGTAGGAGCAGTAGTACATATTGAACAAATAATCAGAATAGAAAAACCAACCGGATAGTCGATCGAGAGGAGAGCTTTTCTTAACTGACTAACTTTATTAGTATAGATGCTGAACACATTTACCGTGAAAAAGTACAACAACCAAGACGCTGGGGGTTATTTTTGCAGTAAAAAAAACGTTTTGAAGAATATGGATACTAGTTTTCGAAACATTATAACAAAATATTAATTTCTTAGCTTAACATATATTTAGCTGCCGAGCATTCGATTGGTCTATCTTAAATTACTGTTTTGAGACGGTAAAATTTTGTTTTCAGCACAAATCGAAAGTATTTTGACTCTCTAATTTAAATTCGACAGTCCAAAGCTTGACTGATATATCAATAAGAACTAACATGATATAATCTGCTGAATTGATGCTTTTGAATGTATCCTTTAATATTTTTTTTTCTACTTTTCACTTGATTTTTTTTTAATAATTTTTCGCATTATTCGAAGGGAATCGCTGAGAATCCTCCCATGAAAAATTATTCAAACCCCCCCCCCCCCAAAAAAAGAAGACAAAAACAGTTAGAGAAATCTCAAACAAAGCCTTTCGAATATCTTCTCTCTTGATAATTTCGTAACAAGTTTTCTAGCCCAAAAAAGCGGTGAATAAGACTAATAAATTCATAACGACATTTTAAAATTGTTTTAATATATTTTTAATCAAACAAATTTTTGTTTTTGCCAAAGAATCAAATTTTCTTGGAAAAATTAAGCAGCATAATTTAAATTTACGTTCCAAGTTTTCAATGCTGGAATCAATTCAACCGTCACCTCAAAGAAAAAAAAACACTGAGTTTTTACAATGGATAAACAAATTGATTTTTTTTTCTTTTTCTTAGCAAACAAAGAGCCATAAGATGAACTAATATTTAAAACGTCTTTAAAATATTTATAATTTACAATTTTTCAATTGAGTTTGAAAAATACAAACAAGAATATTGAAGAATACATTCAAAAAGCATAAATTCAGCAAATTACATCATTGGAAGATGTCAGTTCTTGTTGATATACCAGTCAGGCTTTAGGCAGTTTGAATTTAGATTAGAGAGTAAACATGCTTTCAATTTTACTGAAAAAAAATTTCACTGTCTCGAAACAGTAATTTAACTATGAATTATTAATTTACTCTTAATAATTTTTCATAAGTATTCAAAGGGAATCAAAGAAAATCACACTGTTGAAAATTATAAAGCACCCCCCCCCCATTAAAAAAGAAGAAAAATCTCAAACATAGCTTTTTAAATATCTTCTCTCTAGATAAATTGGTTAAACGTTTTCTAGCACAAAAAAAAAATCATAACACGCCAAGCGGTGAATAAGACTAATAAATTCATAACGACAATTTTTAGTTATCTTAATTTTTAAACAGCCAAATTTTTTTTAGGCCAAAGAACCGAACTTTTTGTGAAGAATCAAACAACGTAGGCTAAATTTATGCTCCAAATTTTTCAATGTTGGTACCTACAGGAAACTAATATTTCAATGCTGAGCGCCCCCTTTTTTAGCAAACAAAGCCCCATAAAATGAACTAATATTTATAATGTATTTATATTTATAATTTACAATTTTCATTGTTATCGTTATAATTTTTCAGAATTATTCGAATGGACTCCCTAAAAAATTATTAAGAAACCGTAAAAAATTATTAAGACCCCCCCCCCACAAAAAAATAAGAGATAAATCTCAAACAAAGCTTTTCGAATATCTTCTCTCTCGATAATTTTGTAACAAGTTTTCTAGTACAAAAAAAACTGTAATCAAATAATATTGGCATTGGTGCGTTTTATGGACACTTATATATTGTAAGAGGAAACCAGTCACGAAAAACCCGTCAATCAAGTCTATTCTCAAGAGACCGCTATACATAAATGACTGTAAAGCCATGGTTTCTCAATGATTTACAATATTTAAACGATTTGTTTTTTTGTTGTTTTTTTTTTTGGGGGGGGGGGGGTTAAGGGGCGGAGAAAGGTACCTAGGTGATGTTAGGTTAGGTTACGTATTTAATATATGCTATGCTTTACCTCCCATCCCCATCCCCCCCCCCCCCCCCTAATGTGCAAATATATAGCCCAAGTTTGTTTATAGACTTTTATGGATTCATCCTATTTTATTTTATTTCATTAGCATTAACCAAACTTGACTTTTTACAAGTGTCCATATAATGCACCAGTACCAAAATATCAAATTTTCACTGAGGAACAAATCAGTGAGTATTAATGGACCTCACTCTCATCTTCTTTAATTCTTTAGTCTCAGAAAAGACCAAATAGTCCAAAGTCCACGAATACCAAAAACCAGCATTTGCATTATAAATTTAACATATCCGTGACTACAGCGCTTAATGCTAGAAAAGAACAAAACAAAACGATGAATTCTTTAGTCTTTTGTGCTGTAAGCGTGAATATAAGTTTACATGTAACTCAACCTTGGTGCATCTCACCTCTCATATAATTCAACCCCGTTGTTGTATATATAATGCAATCTCCATATAATTCAACCTCCATGTTACTAAAACACCAAGAAACTCAACCCCCATTTAACTCATCCATCGAATATTTTAACTCTAATGCATTACAACTTCTCTGTAATTCAACCCCTGTTCGTTCAAACTCTAGCGTTCAAACTTTGGCGTATTTATTACGCCAAACTGACCCATGCTCTTCTGTTTGCCGAATCTCAGGGAGTACCCAAGTCTCGTGCCAGACAAAAAACTAACAACAAAAGTACGAAGAACAATAGGGAAATCTTTTTGCAAGACAGTGGAGATGATTTGAATGAATATTTCGGCCCTATGTCCAAGGGCCGTCCTCAGCAAGACAAAAATATATGAAAGAAAAATGACTCACAACAACATGCAACCAATAAAACCAAAAATTAAAAAAAATTTCAAAGCAGTCCTAGCATCCTTACTACAGCGAAGTTCAACCAGGACTTATAAAAAGTAAGGTAAAACAAGCAGATTATTCATTCAAATTATCTCCACTGTCTTGCAAAAAGATTTCCCTATTGTTCTTCGTACTTTTGTTGTTTGTTATGGAAAGGCAGTGTGGTCTTCGTCACTATTTTTGTTGACAAAAGTCGAAATAAATGTGTCATCAATAGTTCTAGAGAATATTTGTATTTTTTGATGGTCATCAATGCATATCATGAAGAACAAAATGTTCTTTGACACAATTAGTTTTTAGCTTTCTAATTTTTTAACAGAAATTTCAAAAAGTACCAAAATTATTGTATATAATAGAAGAAACAAATAATTAAAAATTTTGAGAGAATAGCCTGTTGGCTATGTTCTTTTATTAGATTTTTTTTTTAGGTTTGGCAAATACCTTCAAAAAGAAAATTGATATTGCAGTAACAATAGTCGGTGGATAAGTTGCCGCTAACTTAACGATAAGCATAAAAAAATGATTGGTGATGTGAGAGAAAGGTCCACCGGTGCGTCCAAAACTGTTTGGAAAAAGTGCTCTATGAAGATTTTGGTGTAGCAGATAATCATACAGACAATACATTTCTACAGGAGCTTAGGACTAACATCAATCTTAATTCAATTTCATTCAAACAAAGCATTATTGGATCACTTAGAATCACTACATACCTATCAGTGGTATTCATATTTTTATCCGTATATTTTTTGCTGGAAAACGGTGCAATATCGGTAATTAATATATCAGTGGTGTCTGCTGCTATATATTTTACATTGCCAATTTTATCATTTGTTAAAAATAGCTCCTCGATATCAGTAAGAGATAGTATTATATATTTAGGCATATCTTTTGCACTATCTCCGGTTTTAGAAACTTTGACTGAATCAACTAGTACCGGCAGTATTTACGCCATCTGTATTCTCCAATTTCTATTATATTTGTTTTCTATTGATTACGGTAAATCTTATGTTGTTGCATCAAAGCAGATTTCTTTAAGTACCTCCCTTGGTGCTGCGATTTGCCTAGCTTCTAGGCTTCCTAGTCACTATCATGTGTTTTCTCTTTTTGCAATTGCCATTACTTATTTTGCCATTTTTCCTCATGTATATGCTTTGTCGAATTATTCAGAAATTGTTGGTGGTATGTTAATTTTTGTATCCCTGTTGTGCCTATATTATGCTGACTCCCAACTGTTTGTTCTAGGAATTTTTGCCTTTATTTTACTAAATCTTGTTCTGCCTTATTTGTTTGTGAAATTTCAGAAATTTAAGACTAATATTTATGGCCCATGGGATGAACCTGTCATATAAGGAATAAGGACCTCTACAACGCTGGGTACGCCAAAATTTTGAGAAACAATAAATTAGAGATTTCAGGTTAAGACTTGGGTTAGTGTGAAACGGTAAAGACTTAGGATAAAAAGTTCTCAAAAACTCACGAAAATAATTGTAAGCTTAATAATAGTAGCAAAATTATTCACTCCGGTTGTCCAAAGTCTACGGGATGAAAAGCCATTTGATGAAAAAGCCATTGATGAATTGAAAAAATGTCTACACCAAAATTCGACTGATGTCTACTTCCAAAACTCGACTAATTGTAAAGGCAGTCCAAAGAGTGAGTGTGTATGTTATACATACTTTAACCAGGCAACAAATGCAACTGTTGCTGGTGGAAAATTGAACGGAAAAATCATTAACAAACAGAAGAAGGTTTGCAAACACAATGTGCAAAATAATGCAAAACTCTTTAATATGGCGGATTTATCGCAAAATTGCCAGGATAAAGAGGGAGCAATTTCCTATGCTTGCTGGGCTAACCCAAAGAGATTATGCCGTTGTGAAAGTGTTTTTCTATGGTATGTCATTAGAAGAGAAGCAAGCAAAATTTGTAAAAAAAAAAAGTAAACTGTAAACTTACAGGTTCCTCTGGAAAGATTGAGAAGAATGGTGCTGAAGTTTTCTTTGAACATCTGAGCAACAAATATCCAATAAGGCAATATATAAAAATCATACGAAATTCAATTTGGATGAAAACTATTCCACATATGTTGACTGGTCGAAAGCAAAAGCCAGAACCAGTATATATTCAGCGAAAGAAAACGATACTATGCTGTTTGTTTGCGAATTCCAAATAACCTATGATCTGAAGTACTTAAAGCAATCGCCCTTAAAAATATGTAATATTCGTGATATACAGTACCCTTATGATTGAATGGCGAATAGCCAGGGAAGTTGTTCTTTTATAACAGCTTTGCAACATCCCCAATCAAAAGAAGAAGCAGAAAAATTCTGTAAAGAGGCGAAAGGTACACTTGCTACTAAAGTTTCAATAGAAGACTTCAAATACATTTTTCATGCACTGTTAAAAAAAAATATGGAAACATATGTGATACGTCTGAATTCTATATTGGAGATGGAAGGTACATAAATATTAACTTGCCAGAAGACTGCAAAAAACCTTCTCCAAAAGTAAAAAAAGCTCCAAAAGTAAATGAAATGATGGAAACACCGGAAATGATGGAGTCGCCTTTCCTTTGTGAAATATCTGTGACAGATAAATTAGTTTGTAGATACAGATAAATTAAAGCTGTTTCAACTGCATCAAATACAAAAACAATATAACTGTATTTGAGATTCAAACAGCAAATGCCTTTGCATGACTCTATTGCAGGATCCTAAATCAAGAAAAAAAGCAATACAATTTTGTGGAGATTCAAATGTTAATTTATCTACGGGGTCTCCTTATGATATTAAAAGAATGATTAAGCACATATTGGCTTTAATTGGTAACAGCATAAAAAGTCATGATCAATTCTTTGTTGGGAATGAAGAGTATGTAGACGTTGATTGGTCAAAAGAGCCGGACTTGGTAGTAACTATTAACAATTTAACAGCTGAAATAACAAACAAAACTCTGATTTTCCTCTGAGACTTTCCTATTGATGACAGTATTGATCTTATAGACTCATATGAAATGAAACAGTGTGAAAATAAACAAATTCAAAAGATATATGACTATTTTGATAAAACTAGTGGAACATGCCCATGCATGACAACTTTTTTAAAACCATTATCAAGAAAAGAAGCGTCTGCCAAATGTAAAAGTTCATCAGGTAGGCTGAGTAAAATGTCTTGTAAAGACCTAAAAGGTTATTTTGGGCATTTGAAGGCTGAGAACTCGGATAAAATAGCAAAATATACTAGAATTAGTCTGGGTGATGAAAAGGTTGCAAAAGTTGACTGGTCAAATGATGCTGAAAGCAAGGTAGAATGTTTCGCTGTAGCAAACAAAACAGGTTCAGAGCATTCAAGTTTTATGTGTGACTTCCCAATAATTCCCAAGGAAATGAAAGATTGTAACAACGAGAAGATTCAAACTGCATATAATTGTGTCGGGAATTCTAGGGGCTCATGCCCGTGCATGACCATATTCTTGGAGCCAAGAACAAAAGAAGAAGGTGCTGAAATTTGCCAATGAGAAAGCGGTACACTCACTGAGCCGTCCCTTGGTGTTCTCAATTATGTGAAGACGAAATTCCAAAATTAGCAACACCATAAAGAAGGGTAATAAATTCATTATTGGAGGAAACCAATACATAGGTGTCACCCATGCTGAAGACGAAAAAAAGAATAACTTATCAAAATTTAAAATCTTTTCAATGTTGGAACCTACAGGAAACTAATACTTCAATGCTTAGCCCCCCCCCCCACCCCTTTTTTTAGCAAACAAAGGCCAATAAAGTGAACTAATATTTATAATGTATTTATATTTATAACTTAAAATTTTCATTGTTATCGTTTTATTCTTATCATAGAGTTTCAAAACTAAAATAAGGTTTCACTAGTTATTTCAACATATTTTCAGAACGTTTATAAGTGTTATATATACTTACTGTTTGAATGTTTAATTTTTTTATTTTTTTTTGAACAAGCCAATTCGTAATAATATAAGTTTCTTGAGTTTTATTTTCATGTCATTTTAATTTTTAATTATATAATTTTTTTGGATTAAATTTTAGAGTTTTAATTTTTTTTTGTGATTTTAAACAACAAGTTATGTATTTAGGGCAGGGCAAAAATTTTTTTTTTTTTAAATCAAGCAACATAAGAAACTCCAATGTCCTACAATTTTTGGTGCTGGAACGGTCTAAATTAAAACTAACGTTCTAACTTTTTCCAAAAATATTAATCAAGGAACAAATTAGTGAATATTAATGGAGCTTACTTTCGTCTTTTTTAATTCTTTAGTTCCAGAAGAGACGAAATAGTCCAAAGCCCACTATTACCAAAAAACTACATTCGCATTATAAATTTAACATCTCTGTGACTGCAGCGCTTAAGAAAAGAACAAAAAGAACATAATGCCGTTTCAAATAATTTCAGCCTTTGACTTTACAGCACTTTTTTTTACTTATAGCAAGTTTATGCAGCAGCTTAGATGACTTTTTTCGCAGTTATAGTCAGAGCGCCAGATTCAGTTGAGATTGAAAAATACAAATAAGAATATTGAAGAATACATTCAAAAGCGTAAATTCAGCAAATTATATCATTGGCAGACGTCAGTTCCTTTTGATATATCGGTCAGGCTTTAGACAGTTTGAATTTAGATTAGAGAGTCAACAAACTTTTTATTACGGAAAAAAATTCACTGTCTCAAAACAGTAGCTTTCAAACATAGCTTTTCGAATATCTTCTCTCTTGATAATTTGGTAACAAGATCTCTAACACAAAAAAACGGGAACACACCAAGCGGTGAATAAGAATAATAAATTCATAACACAATTTTAAGTTATCTTAATAAATTTTTAAGCAAACAAATTTTTCTTTAAGCCAAATAACATTTTTTTTTAATATTAAGCAGCATAAGCTAAATTTACGTTCCAAATTTTCAATACTGGAACCCACTCACCTCCCCCCCCCCACTCACAAGAAAAACATACCTTGAATTTCTACAATTTTCAAAACTTACAATTTTTCAGTTGAGTTTGAAAAATACAAATAAGAAAATTGAAGAATACATTCAAAAGCATAAATTCAGCAAATTATATCATTGGCAGACGTCAGTTCCTTTTGATATACCGGTCAGGCTTTAGACAGTTTGAATTTAGATTAGAGAGTCAACATACTTTTTATTACGGAAAAAAAATTCACTGTCTCAAACATAGCTTTTCGAATATCTTCTCTCTTGAAAATTTGGTAACAAGTACTCTAACACAAAAAAACGGGAACACACCAAGTGGTGAATAAGAATTTAGATTAGAGAGTCAACATACTTTTTTTTATGGAAAAAAAATTCACTGTCTCAAAACAGTAGCTTTCAAACATAGCTTTTCGAATATCTTCTCTCTTGATAATTTGGTAACAAGTACTCTAACACAAAAAAACGGGAACACACCAAGTGGTGAATAAGAATAATAAATTCATAACAAAAATTTTAAGTTATAATAATATATTTTCAATTAACCAAATTATTGTCCAGCCCACAGAAGCAAACTTTTTTTGAAAAATCAAGCAACGTAAGCTAAATTTATAATCCAAATTTTCAATGTTGGAACCTACAGGAAACTAATACTTCAATACTTAGCCCCCCCCCCTCCCACCCCTTTTTTTAGCAAACAAAGGCCAATAAAGTGAACTAATATTTATAATGTATTTATATTTATAACTTAAAATTTTCATTGTTATCGTTTTAAATAATTTCTAAGACCACACTGGCTAATCATGATAAAACGAAACAATAATAAAAAAAGAGAAAAACGAGGATTATACAAGCCAGTGAAACATATGAACTAAAATGCAAATATTTCGGTCAAGACCTCCGCTTGACCGTCCTTTAGCTTTTAAAAATGCTCTGTATAAATTAAAAAATTGAATTCCCATTCAGTACCGTATTTTTTCATTCAGTTACCCTTTCACCGATACATGGAGATTGTCTTCAAATTTTAGTTGCGCTTCGTTTCAAGGTTTGAATTTTTTTTTATAGTATCCATAGAGTTTTATTAGTAATTTTGATGTTATTATCCTGCACTGAAGACGGTCAAGCGGAGGTCTTGACCGAAATATTTCCATTTTAGTTCATATGTTTCACTGGCTTGTATAATCCTCGTTTTTCTCTTTTTTTTTATTATTGTTTCGTTTTGTTATCGTTTTATTCTTATCATAGATTTTCAAAAATAAAATAAGGTTTCACTATTTATTTCAACATATTTTCAGTAAGTTTATAAGTATTATATTTACTTACTGTTTGAATGTTGAATTTTTTTTTTTTTTTGAACAAGCCAATTCGTAATACTTTAAGTTTCTTGAGTTTTATTTTCATGTCGTTTTAATTTTTAATTATTTAATTTTTTTTATTTAAATTTTATAGTTTTTTTTTTTTTTTTTTTTTTGATTTTAAACAACAAGTTATGTATTTAGGGCAGGGCAAAAATTATTTTTTCAAAAATCAAGCAACATAAGAAACTCCAATGTCCTACAATTTTTGGTGCTGGAACGGTCTAAATTAAAACTAACGTTCTAACTTTTTCCAATGGTTAAAGAAATATCAAATATTAATCAAGGAACAAATTAGTGAATATTAATGGAGCTTACTTTCGTCTTTTTTAATTCTTTAGTTTCAGAAGAGACGAAATAGTCCAAAGCCCACTATTACCAAAAATCTACATTCGCATTATAAATTTAACATCTCTGTGACTGCAGCGCTTAAGTAAAAAACAAACACCATTTTGACATTCTCCCACTAGACAACTCATGCATTAATATCAAAACTAGGAATAGATGTTGCTTTTAAAAGCACATATGAATGTCCTTTTTAAATCATATTATTTAAAGTGGACTATCAAATTGTTATTTTAAATGGACCATTTTTATTTTACCGCTGAAATAGATGGCGTTATGTAAATAAAAATATTAACTCTTTAGTTTACTATGCTGTTAGCATAGTGGAAAAAATGAGAAAATAAAGTGTTCATATCTGCTAATTTGGCTTGGAGAAAAAGGACGCCCCTACTACTATCCTTGCTTCAGTGCGAGTCGTCAACTGAACCTGGTAAGGCTGATACTTAGTCTTCAGCCTGGAAAGCCCAGCACTGATAAGATACTCAATGAATTTTAAACTCAACGAAACTCAACGAAAACAAAAGGCACAGAGAATTAACTCCAAAACAACCTCTAACCCATACAGCCATGGTGGAAATTTTAGGTAAACCAAAATCCCTGCATTCTCGAACAATTTAAAAAGTCAATTACAGTTTTAAAGTCAGGCTATTTTCATTCCGATAATACTAGTCAACATAAAGAAGTACCTTGTTTGTACAATCACAACTGTTTCCGAGCGTGTTTCAACATCAGAATCATCACTTTCGAAGTAATTTTTCGGTTTCTTCCTCTGAAAAAAAAGAACAAGAGTGAAATTGTTTTAACTTAGAGAAAATAATGGTAAATGGTAATAAGCTTACTTAAGCTATGGATGTAAGGTCTTGATATTGTTTAAACGATAATTTCGACAGGACCTGTGCCTGTCATCATCGCCCCAAACATATACCAGTAGAAGAAATCATTTCCAACGTAGTCAGCTATGACTCTAAACAAAAAAACAATCAACGCTGATCCAATAGACATCACAAGCTTGGTTTCTAATACCCTCAGAAAAGGTTTGTCCAAAAAGAAACATATTGAGGAGAACCTAACAAAAGATGAAATAAAGGTACTCACAGATTTCAAGCAAGATACTAACATCATAATTAACAGAGCTGATAATGGCAATACTATACTGATCCTCGATGAGACTGAGCATGTCAGCAAATAATTAAATCTCCTGAATGATAACAACGTATATGACAAAGTTGATATCAATGATGTAAAGGTTGCTCAGGACAAATGCCCAAATTTGGGACCCCATTACCCATAGACTGAAAACTAACAAAGCTCCACCCCCTCCTTTAGGCCCAACCTTTTTGAGATCTACTAGAATAGCGGCCATCAACGCCTCTACCAAAATTCTGGCCATGTCACAACAATAATTTCAGGTTCGGCTCATTTTTAGTGTTGTTCAGGGATTTTAGTTTTATTTTATTTATTGATTTTATGATTCTATGAGACAAAAGGCCGTGCCACAGCGAAAAAGAGAGACAGTCACAATAGGCACTCATTTCCTTGTTAAAATGTGTGCTTTTATTCCATCTATTTATTGTTATGAAATCGTAAGCCAATCACCACAGAGAAATAAAGAGATTACAGTCACTTACTTCCTCGTTAAAAAGTGTGCTTTAACTCTATTGGTTTATTGTTATGACATTGTAAGTCCGTTCCATCATTCCTTAAACGTATGTTCAAACTGGGGGAGGGAATAAATAAACCTCTTTCTAATCTTGTTTTATTTACAGCCGTCAAATTTTTAGCGACTGAAGAAAATTCAAAATTTGATTGGTTCCTTTGTATGAGATTTTAAGCAATTAAAAAAGCAAAACCAGTTTTTGCTCACATTTTTTTTTTAAATCAAAAATTATGTGGCTCTATCTTTAAAATTAAAGTAGTTGGAGTCGGTTCTCCAAAACATGAAGAGTGATTTATATTTGTATGTAGCATTTTTGTATGCTTAAACTCTAGGAGTCGAAGTGGGTATTAATACATCACTTGCTCTTACATCAAACAGTTTTTGGTAACGAACTGTAAGTAAGGAGCGACCCGGCTCAATAGTAACCGAAACTCTAAAAAAGATTTAATAGAACGGAAAACCAAAAAAACGCTCAATAGTAACCGAAACTCTAAAAACAGACCTAATTTTTGTACCAGTATATACATCAAAAGAATCGGATTTCTATGCTGATTTCAAATATATAAGTTACATCAAGATTAGTCTTACCCATCAAAGGTCATGAGCCTGAGAAAATCTGCCTTATTTTAGAAAAAAGGAGAAAAATCACTCTCTAAAAGCGATAGAATCTTAATGAATGTCAAACCATCAGATGCAGCGTAAAAAAAAAACCTACTGATAGGGTTTCAAGCTCTTAACTGCAAAAATATGGAATTTTGTATTTTTTGCCAGAAGAAAGATCACGGATACGTGTTTATTTTTTTTTCCAGGGGTGATCGTATCAATCCAGTAGCCCTAGAATATTGTGATTTGGCTCATTCGAACGAAAATTAAAAGTTCTAGTGCCTTTTTTAAGTGACCAAAGAAATTGGAGGACAACTTGGCCCCCTCCCACGCCCATGTTTTCCCGAAGTCAACCAATCAAAATTTTGAGATAGCCATTTTGTTCAGCATAGTCAAAAATCTAATAAATATGTCTTTGAAGATGACTTAATCTCGCAAAGTTATCGGGTGAAGGGCTGCAAGTTACGAGCTTTGCCCATTGATTAAATTTAGTATTGGTTACTGTGAAGTATACAGACGTTTTCAGGAGGGATTTTTTCTGGTGGTTGGGGGGGCCAGGGGGTTGTAGGGGGGGGGGGTATGTGGAAAGATCTTTCCATGGAGGATGTTTTCTTGGGGGAAGGGACATTTCTATGAAGGGGCGCTGGATTTCCCAGCATTTTAAAAAACAATCATAAATTAAATAAAAAGAACAAGTTTTTTTAACTGAAAGTAAGGAGCAACAGTAAAACTTAAAACAAGCAGAAATTTTTATGTATATGACGGGGTTCGTCCCCTAGTCAATACCTCACTGTTTGCGCTAAATTTTTTTTTTTAGTACTTTCAAAAGAGCTATCTATTCTATTTAAATGGCCTTCGTGATTCAGGGATTTGATTGGAACAAAATTCGAACTTTAGCGTAAAGAGCGAGGTATTGACTAGGGGGCGAACCCCCTCATATAAGTAATAATTTCTGTTTGTTTTAAGTTTTAATGTTGCTACTTACTTTCAGTTGAAAAAACTTTTTTTTTTCATTTAATTATTGAAAGGTTGACGGTTGCTAGTTAACGGTAGAGTTCTCTCTCGGATTTATTATGGAAATTATCATTAGGAACAAAATGCTAGTTTTTTTTATTACATGCTTCACGCTTCCATCTTAGATAATGACATGCCGCTAGTCCTGATCGTAACCTCACTTGATGCCATTGGCGATAAACGTCACCGACGGCCTCAAGCAAAGAAATTCAGCATCAGTCAAGTGAAGCACTTTTGGGAATAATTTCAGTAAGTATTTTAGAATTAAAATATTAGTAGAAGCAAAGTAATTTTCAGAATTTAATTCAGTTCCGTCTGAGGAGGGTAACCACAGCACTAGTAGCAGAAGTGGCTTTTGAGCCTTCTCTTGAATATCTTGAGAGGATATCCTAGGATTACCTATTCTAGGAGACCATTTCATGTGACGAAGGATCATAAAGTAGGTCTAACAAATAGTTTTACCTCTGCTTGAAAAGTCCGCTTGGGAGTTCAAAAGTGAAGTGACAGAGGTTGACTCTTTGACGGCGTTTCGTTCTTATTGACAAATCGACGGAATGACATACCCAAAACTGGACTCTTAGCAGTTTCTGGTTGGACAATCCCAGGCTTTCAGTACAGGGAAAGGGGTATTTCTAACTGCAAAAAAAAGTGTGGATCAAGGAGTCTTAATCTAAAAAATAACTAAATAATGCTACAAAATGCTAAAGTTTTGTTATTTCTCCTTATTTTTTTTTTCCGATGAAAAAGGCTCCCGGACGTGGAACCGAAATATTCGGATTTCTTTATATTATAGCGGTCTTTTTGACACTATTATATGTCCAAATACTTAAATAAATGCTTACAAAGGCTTAAATAGTCAGATTAGCTAGAAATCAAATTAAAAATAATTAAAAGAGAAACTTGATTTCATATCAAGTGTTTCTTCCAGATTCGCTTAGCAAAAATCCATGATGATATGATAAGGCTTTCGATGCGATAGTTGAAGTGAAATTAATATTCATCGTAGTTCTCGCTCGCGAGGTTGAAATTTTTTCACAAGATCTTAATAATACAAAATATGTGTTTTTAGGTGGAAATGTTTCTTTAAATACCAAGGACATCAAAAACAGAAAGATTTTTATCCCCTGGACCCATCTTTGGTCTATTTGTATTTGAAAATTTTGACTTTTAAAAATTTTCTTTTGGTTGTTTTTAAATTGTAAAGTTTTCAGGGTAGCATTACATTAAGTCAGAATGGCCGGCAAAACTAATCAGTTAAATTTGTTGATACTTTTCCTTCGTAAAAAATTCAAACAACAACAGTCTGTTGCTTCCAAAGATAACTAAATTTTCTATATTCGTCTCTAGATTCGGGATACCTTGATTAATACATCTGATAATGCGCCACAATTTACATCACAAACGTTTTATAATTTAATGAGACAGTGGGGAATACAACACAACACATCTAGCCCAAACATTATTTTTGGTTAGGTTTTTTGTACTTGATACGTAATTTGAATAACGTTTATTTGCACAAGACCATTATTTATTGTTATGGTTTCACAAATAAGAATTACTGTTTACAATATGTTGAAAAGATGCAAGAGGTTTGATTTTTCTCTTAAGAAACAGATGAGAAAAACATCAAATAAGGTCATCAAATTCTACAAGAATTTTTGTAGAAGCGGCAGGTTGACGAAAAACGCACAATCCTGCTTTAAAAGCCAGTCCAAGCATAATTCGACTCTGGCAAATAAAAGGCAATCCAGTTTATTTGTAAGAAATTATAGAAAAAGATGTGTATACTGTAGGACTGTAGCAAATATGAAGTCAGATTTAGAAAACTTAAATACTATCTTTTATATGAAAAAAAAATAACAGAAAGTATTCAATCATTAAAATTAAACTTCTGCAAGAAAAAAGCTAACGCGGTCAATAACATAGCTTCAAAACCACTAGCAAAGCTACATGCAACCATCCAAAAGCAGAGCTCAATGTTTTTGGAGCATCTACCAAAAAAAAAGTTATGCAAGAAGGCCATGGGCGTAGGGAGGGGGCAGGGAGGGGGGGGGGCTGCCCCCTAGACCTTAAAATTTACATTAGATATGGCTGAAAAAGCAGATGGTTGGGAAAGCAGTTGATAAAAGGCCCTCCATCACACTATTGACTGCCCCCCCCTAGACAATATACTGCCTACGCCCATGCTCCCTAATGTGCAAATTTATACCCTGCATTGGTTGGTATATATATGGGTGGGGGTAAAATTCACTTCCGACAAAAATGATTGTTATTGTTACTCTTTTACTAAACGAACTGTTTTATATAGTACTAGTTCAGTTAATGCTAATTAAGTAAAATAGGATGAATATATAACAGTTAAGAAACAAATTTTGGCTATAAATTTGTACATTAGGGGTGGGGGGGGGTAGGGAGCAAAGCATAGCATACACGAAACCAGTAGAAGGGCCTTATTGACTCCAACGATTCACCCCTGCTGCCACCTATAACTTTTTTGCACCCCAAATATGGGCATAGTCCCCAGGGAGAACACGTGGTTAATGGGGTCAATGACCTAAATTTCCAAGGTCGATGTTGTTGTTGTTGTAAGTGCACGCTCTCAGTGAATGCTATGCCGTCCAGGAATTTGGAACACCTGTGCTGTCGACCACAATTCACCTATCGTGAATCAATAATTCCCCTTAGAAACAACAAATTAATTCCCCTTTCTTGACAGATCAATCAACCAATGACATCATCTGTCAGACTTTAAAAATTTCCGCCTAGAAACGATTCTCCAGGAATAGATCCAAGTCATTAATGTCTTTGCCTCGGAAACAACTCTTTTGGTCGAAATCCAAAGGATATTAATATCCAAAGGCCATGGAAACAATTCTCCAAGAAACATCTTAGCGATGAATTGTTTTAGCGCGGGAATCAGGTTTCTTATTAATTTGAAATGCATTAGCGCAGAGATGCCAAAACCAAAAGGAACACGCTGAATTACGTTTAGGGATTATTTGGGCGAAACTGTTTTAGACAGGTTATGGAACTATTTCGGCGAAACAGTTAGAGACATTTTAAAAGATTATTTTTGAAGAGATTTTAGAAGAGAATTTAATGGTGAAACTCTGTGGTCGTTATAATACACAAGTTTCATTTGAACAGTGTTGTGAGGTCCTCTAACCCAACCCCAAAGGGTTCCAATCCACCTACCCCACCCCCCAACGACGGCCCCCGGCCACCCTGGCCCCCCCAGCTCCCCAAGGGCCCCCGGCGCCCCCCCAGGCCCACCCAGGCCCCCCAAGGCCATCCCCAGACCCCCCAAAGGCCCATCAAGCTCCCAAAGGACCAACGGGGTCCCAAAGGCCCTCCACCGGTCCCCAAATGTCCCCCAGGCCCCCAACTGCCCCCCGGACCCCCAAAGGCCCTCCCTCTGTCCCAAAGGCCCTCTCTGTGCCCCAAAGGCCCTCCCCCCGGCCCCCAAAGGTCCCCCGGGCCAGAGAAGTGCCGCCGGGATGCGCCGTGGGCCAGGAAAGCGCCGCAGGGATGCGCCGTGGTTCAGGAAAGTGCCGCAGGATACGCTGCAAGGATGCGCCGCAGGAAAGCGCCACAGGAAAGCGCCGCAGGATGCGCCGCAGGGATGCGCCGCAAAAAAGTAAACTAAAAAGTAAAAATTTCGAAATATTATCCCCCAAACGCCCTTCTCAGACACCCACAGGCCCTCCTCTGATCCGCAAAGCTCCCCCGGGCTCCCAAACGGCCACCCGGCCCCCAAGGATCCACCGGTTCCCTAAACGTCCTCCCCCGGGCCCCAAAGGTCCAATGGGCTCCCAAAAGACCACCCAATCCTCAAGGGCCCCGGATCCCCAAACGCCCTCCCTGGGCCCCAAAGGTCCACTGGGCTCCCAAAAGACCACCCAATCCTCAAGGGCCCCGGATCCCCAAACGCCCTCCCTGGGCCCCAAAGGTCCTCCCCCGGTCCCCATACATGCACAAAAAAACAGGAACTTTCTCACTTGGAAAACCATAAACCACGTGGTCCTGTCACGAGTAGCACCTGTGAACTTGAAACAACAAATTAATTTCCCCTTTCTTGACAGATCAATCAATCAATGACATCATCTGTCAGACTTTAAAAATTTTCACCTAGAAACATTTCTCCAGGAATAGATCCAAATCATTAATGTCTTTGCCTCGGGAACAGTTCTACTGGTCGAACTCCAAAAGATATTAATAACCAAAGGCCATGGAAACATCTTAGCGATGAATTGTTTTAGCGCGCGAAAAGGTTTCTTATTAATTTGAAATGCGTTAGCGCAGAGATGCCAATAACAAAGGAACACGTTGAATTTACGTTTAGGGATTATTTGGGCGAAACCGTTTTAGACAGGTTATGGAACTATTTCGGCGAAACAGATAGAGACATTTTAAAAGATTATTTTTGAAGAGATTTTAGAAGAGAATTTAATGGTGAAACTCTGTGGTCGTTATAATACACAAGTTTCAATTGAACAGTGTTGTGAGGTCCTCTAACCCAACCCCAAAGGGTTCCAATCCTCCTACCCCAACCCCAAAGGGTTCCGATCCCCCACCCCAACCCCGAAGGAAGCCCCCGGTACTCAAAGGTCCCCCAAGCTCCCATAGAGCCCCAACCCCCCAAACGCCCTCCTCAGACCCTCAAAGGCCCTCCTCTGGTCCTCAAAGGGCCCCCGGACCCCCAAAGGGCACCCCGGACCCCAAAGGCCCTCCCCCGGTCCTCAAAGGTCCCCCGGGCTCCCAAAGAGCCACCGGCGCCCCCAAAGGCCCACCCAGACCCCCAAAGGCCCTCCTTGTGCCCCAAAGGTCCTCCCCCGGTCCTCAAAGGCCCCCCAAGCTCCCAAAGGGCCACCGGCGCCCCCAAAGGCCCACCCAGACCCCCAAAGGCCATCCCCCCGCCCCCAAACGCCCCCCAAGCTCCCAAAGGGCCACTGGCGCCCCCAAAGGCCCACCAACACCCCCAAAAGCCATCCCCGGGCCCCCCAAAGGCCCATCGAGCTCCCAAAGGACCAACGGGGTCCCAAAGGCCCCCCAGGCCCCCAACTGCCCCCCGGACCCCCAAAGACCCTCCTCTGGTCCCCAAAGGTCCCCCCGAGCTCCCAAAGGATCACCGGCCCTCAAGGGACCCACAGACCCTCAAAGGCTCTCCCGAGCACCCGTCTTTCGTAGATGTGTGTTGTCTGAAACCTATGATTTGGGATGTGTAGTTTGCTACTTCAGGCTTTTCTGAGCTAAGGTTTCCTAGTATTTCATAGGTGAATGTTTTCTGAAACCAAGAGTTTGGGATGAGTAGTTTGCTATTTCAGGCTTTTATGAGCTAGGTTTCTTAGCCTTTCGTTGGTGTGTGTTGACTGAAACTTATGATTTGGGATATGTAGTTTGCTATTTTTGACTTTTCTGAGTTGGATTTCTTAGTCTACGGTTACGCACAACAGGTTAACAAAAACAGGTTACGCTGTGTATGTGTAAGTTTTCGTGTGTGTGCGTAAGTTTTCGTGTGTGTGTGTGTGTAAGTTTTTGTGTGTGTGTGTAAGTTTTTGTGCGTGTGTGTAAGTTTTTGTGTGTTCTTATGTTTTAGTGTTTGTGTGTATGTTTTTGTGTGTGTGTGTGTTAGTTTTTGAGTGTGTGTGTATTTGTTTTTGTGTGTACGTGTTTTTTTTTTTTTTTGTGTTTTATATTTTTTGCGTGTATGTTTATTTTTTTGCGTGTGTGAGTTTGTTTGATTGTGTTTGTTTTTGTTAATTTGTTTGTGTCTCAGATTTTTTGTGTGTTAGTTTTGAAGTTTGTGTTTATGTTTTAGTGTGTGTGTGTGTATTAAGTTTTTGTGTGTGTGGAGAGCCCCTCAAAAATATGGGGGGGGGGGGGGTGCCCCCAGTCTCCCTGGATCAATCCCTGTCGATGATTTTTCTTTTTACAGAGTAAAAACAATAAATCACTTTTATAAGTAGGATTCTATTTATTTAGAGTACGGCCTACAGCACAATTATGAAGACAGTTATGCATAATGAAAAAATAAAGCGAAGAGCTAAAAGATTCCCACTCTAAAACTCAGAAACAAAAAATGCATAACTAGTATTTCGTCAGTGTATTTTTTAAATAATGACAGGAAATCAGAAAATGTCCCTTTTGATATACTTATTAATATCAAAATTCGTTTTTTTTTTTTAGTTTTGGTTACTATTTAGCCGCGCCATTCATTTCTTAAAGTTCGTTATCAAGAACTGATTATTTTTTTAGTAACAGTTTACATTTCATAGAAATTGGTCCGTTTTCCATCAACATGCAAAATGACTGTGCTGAATTCTTACACAAATTCATAAACAAATTGGAGGAAGAAGAGGTGCCAGAAAACTTTTTCTCATGGATGATGCTGCATACTCGCACTTGTTATGATTGTGGAGCAACTTCACAGGTCTGCGAGGACTTCAAAACGCTACAGTTACCCATGACCGTTACAGATACCTACATTAGCAACTGTCTTGAAAAGATATTTGGGTCTGAAGATGTTGGATATAGGTAAAACCTTTTTAAAATACTTCTGATCAGAAAGTAAATAGTATTAAGAGGCTGCTCAAATGGATGCATTAATTAACTGTTTTTCCACTATCTATAATTGTATAATAGCTTAAGCCAATTTTCATCATGTATTTTTACACAAATAATAGACTGTAGCCAAAAATAGCCTAAGTGAATTTCAGAACATGTTTCCTGAAGATATTGAATATGTAAGATAAAAACCTTTTTCAAATTCTTATGATCAGAAAGTTGATAGTAGCAAGAAGGCTGCTCAATTGAAAATATTAATTAACCGTTTCCCATTATCTATAATTGTATAACAGCTTAAGCACATTTTCATAATGTATTTTTACACAAATAATAGTATGCAACAAAAAATAGCAGAAGTAAATTTCAAATCGTATTTTCTTACGAAAAAATACCAGCTGCTTCTCCTGTAGCAAAAAACAGAGAAATGGGAATAGACAAAATATCCTAGGTGATCTTACCATCTATGGAATACAAAATTAATTGATTGGTGAGAGAATGGCCGACATTGTTTTATTTATTTGTGTTACCTAAGAAAGGTAAATTGTAAATTATGCATTTACTTACAAGCAAAGTGTTAACATGAGCTGTTTTTTTTTTATGAAATTTCTTAGAAGAAGTTTATTTTAAAAAGAAATTTACGCTGAAAATATTTTATTTGGTATTTTTGTTGAATATTGTCCGAAATATTCTTAAGGTTTAAGCAATTCTTAGGTTTAAACACTGTCTTCACTTTTCTCCCTGGTTGTTTTTGGAGCTAATTGATTTGGAGATAAGTTCCGTCATGTGATTGTAAATCCTTTTCTATTTCTAGGGAAACTTAAGGAAAGCGCTATGGAAGAGAGAAGGGATGACCAAAAGACAAGACAGGAAAGGAGCTATAAATAGTTTCTTTTAAGTTTTTGATGAAGAATGAACATCAAGATTGGTGGAAAAACAGTCCTTTAGAAAGAGATAATAACATTAAGTTGGAACCTAAATCAAAAAGTACTATGAGTGTGTATATTTGAAAAAGATGACAAAGCAATAATTCAACGGATTTTGGTTTCAGGCTATATTTGAGAGGGCTGACTCGAGCAAGCTGAGGAAGATGTTTTTTTGTTAGTAATCTAATCATGTAAGATATAAAATATGAACAATTTTTTTAATTTTGTATAAAAACGACAGAAAAAGTAAAAAGAAGTTGCTAGGCTTCACACTCCAAACTAGTAATTCTGATCTCCCTTCCATGACCCTTCAGTTAGGAAGTGCAATTGGGCCTAACCTTTTCCCCTAGAAATAGAAAAAGATTTACAATCACATGACGGAACTTATCTCCAAATCAACTAGCTCCAAAAACAACCAGGGAGAAAAGTGAAGAAAAAAAGTTATCACTAATGTTAGCTACAGCATATGGTTACCAATTTTGATTGTAGCAAAACAAACCCCTGCTGAAAATAGTTCAAGGATTTTTTTTCAAACATGTATAGTTGAATTTCAGTTTTTCTTTTTTTTTAGAACACATTTACTGGAATTGCCTATTAATTAGCATTTACCAGTATTACAAACAACCAACCCAAGTACCAAGCCACCTGAGGCCAGCACCGCTACGGGTAACTTACGGGTAACTTAAAAATGGGTAATAGCTTCGGGGTGTAGTTTTTCCCGCTGTAATTCAAACAAAGGCCGATGATACTTTTCTGATTCAAATGCACTATAAGAGTGTGTGAAAAATCTCGTAGAGCTTTTTTTTCTCTATGCAACGCTCCATCAATGTTCAAGGACTGTAAGCGACGTAAGTACAGGTCTTTTTTGTGTTATAGTTGTCCCGCTACAAGGGTCACGATAGTCGTGGTCTTTGCCTTTTCACAAGGATAAACCGACAATATTAACCAGTTCCTAGTCCGAAAGCTAATGTAATACGGACCCAGTTTGAGAAAATACGGCAGCTTCTAGCTAAAAAAAGATAGATCTACCCAACCCTTCAGATCCAAGATTTACAAGCTAATTTACATGCTATTACATATTGCATTTACATATTTACATGCTAATAAAAGATAATTAAAACATATCTAATAGTGTGTCCCCTCTGCTTTTATATGCTAATTGCAGGACCTTGAAAACTAAAACAAATAGATTGTCAGGAGTTGCATCATGGGGCCAAAGTTATGGCCGAGCTGATTTTCCAGGAGTCTGTACTGGTGTTGTGAGATACTTAGCCTGGATATCTGAGAGTACCCGAGACTATTACTGATGAGTTATGCTTGAAGTAAGGGAGTTTTCAGATATTTGGACAAGATAGTGATACCAAATTAAGAGCCTCTAAAATTGACAAAACAAAAACTTATAAACATTGCCGGCAAAGGGAGTAAGTTTAAGCTAGGGTTTCCAATTCGAAAGCTAGAAAGCCGCAAAACATGAACTTGACAAGATGACATTGTATATAGACTGTATTTTTTTAAATAATATACATATTTCAGTTTAATATATGCTATTTTTACTTTTATGTAATTACGTATTTAAAAAATGTAAAAAAAAAACAAATAAAAAAGAATTCAATAAGTTTTCAATTAGTTTAAAAATGAAGCTATTGGATTTGAATTAATAAAATTAAACTATTGCCACAAGCAGCATAGAAAAAGGGTAGAACAAAAATTAAACAGACAGCTTTAGAATTTTTCTCAAGTACAAGAAGAACTTGCAGTCTTCACCGACCCGTACGCAGTAATATTGACCCGAGTGAGGGAGGGAGGGGGTTCCCAAATCCTTCTCCCTGCATAATGCTCTGACTGTTGGGTCCTTATAAAAACAAAAATTTGGCAAGGCATAGTGAAAGCACCAAATCCAGAAGTCGTATGTTTACAAATGTGCAGCGTCCTAAGGACAACGTCAGCCTTAAAGGAAATGCAGGGAAGCGACAAATTACAGCGTGTGTGCTCCACATCGATATTAAAATGCACATTGAAATCCAATTTATAGGTTTGTGAACAATTTTAGACTATTTTTATTTTGTTTTGAAGTTTAGCATGCGTTTGTAAACTGTCATATTTTGATGGTAAAATATAAAACAACCATAGATAAATATTACCCTAATTAAGAATATCTCATACCCTAAAGAAAAAGAAACATGTCAACATCAGTTACAATGGATTTATTGCTCAGCAATACATATAAAACGAGCATATGCATAAAATTCTGGAGTATTTTTGTGGTTGGGCTCAGCTCCAGCCCTTTACAAAATTTGATATCTAATTCTACAAGATAGACGAAGACATCTGGTTTTGGACAGATTTTTTGGCTTTCATTTTTGCGGTTCGGCTCAATTCTAGCCTTCCCAAAATTCTAGCCCAACGAGACTTCAACTGGAAAAACTCAACGTTTGTTTTCAGGTTCAAATTAATTAGGGTGAATTTACTTGTCCATTTTTCATCCTGTCTAGTATAAAAAATTGATTATCAAATTTTTAGAAGGTTGGGAAGATAATTCGTGTCAAGAATTATCTTTCCAAACATGATTTAAAATTAATAGCTATGACTGTAAATAAAACAATATTTGTGGTGACATTTTAATAAACAAAATTATGCTGTCACTCCGTTTCGACCTGTATTAATAATATTTATAAAATGATTATTTATTCTTTTGTTTTTTTTTTTTAATAAAAGAGATTGAAGTTCATTTTTATTGTCAATCATCGGAAAAAAAATGAACCGTTATGCGGCAAGTGTGTGCGACGAAAAAAGAAATAGAGATACTACAATTTGTTTTTTGATAGTGTACTTAGAATACAGTATAGCAATGTAATAACAAGTTCAGCCTCAACGTAAACATTCGAGTATGAAACTATTGTACCTACTTTAAATGATAAAATCGCCACCATACAAAGTTATTTATGATACATGATCGATAACAGTAATAAACTTTGTATTCAAAACCGGAGGTGAATGGTGGATGTACCTACCAACAAAGTCACAACAGCTGTCTTATTTCATGAAGGACCCTCTGAAATAATACATTACAGAGAATTTGTTATGAAATAGGATAGCCAAAATGTTTTGTTCTAAGTAACTAAATCACAGAAAAAGAATCCATAGACAAATTTTCAAAAAAAAGTTACTGATAATAATGAAAAAAGTTAATAAATTTTTCTTATCTTAAAATTTCCAGCTTGTTTAAGGATTTTTAAGGACTAAAAGACAAATATAAGTATAGGAGATCGTATTGCATTGCAGATTTAAAAACAAATAAATTTTCAAATGGAGATAAATCCATTTATTCAGACAGTGAAAACAAAAAACAGGAACAAAAGTCCAGATATTTCGATCACAAATACAGAAACCTTCATCAGTAGTGACCGTATAAAAATGCTAGCTTCAATTATGTTATTGTATTAATGCTACTGATGACGGTCGCTATATATTTGATCAAAATATCTGGACGTGTGTAACTCTTGTTTTTTTAACTGTACAAATAAATTGATCTATCCCCATTTGAAAGTTTATTTGTTCGTCATATAACGGCAGAGGGTTCTAAGAAAAGAACACCTATTTTAAGAAGATAAGTAAAAAAAAAGAGATTAAAAATACCGAACAGCAAGATTCAACTGTCCTTTTAAATTAATTTTTATTAGAGTTAGTTAATTAGATCAAAAAACTCATTTTTATAATCCAGAAATACTATATAAATAAAGATAATCTTTTTACAATTTCCATATAAAATACAGGAGAAGTAAAGAAAACACTGATACTTTACAGTAATATAAATACTCGACTGTAGTTATGAAAAATGCGGACCAAGCGATGAATAATCATCTAAATAGACCTAAATCGCAATTCTTTAGAAGCAAATTGGGGAACGCATATTTAGAAATATCATACAAGATACATTTTCTAAGCCTCAAGGAAGAAATATTCTCGCCTTGTCATCAATAACCTGACGACAGATCGGCAGTGTTTCCACTTCTCCCGATTTTTCGGGAGATCTACCGAATTTTTAATCAATCTCCCGACAAAAAAAGAAGATACCGAATCTCCCGAAAACTTAAGCCCCGGACCAGTTTACTTTTTGGTCAGTCTTTTCTATTTTTTTTACCTGTCCGTTGCCTGTGGTCTTTTAGGGACTATTCCTAACGTCCCAGGTAATTGGGGCACTTTGACTTGAATTTATTGGCATAGGTATGAACATTGTCCATTATCCATTCCACAGTGGTTGCATTGGTTTTCTGTTTTTGATCATTTAAACACCTTCAAGGTTTGTAATTAAATAATTATTTTCAATTCATAAACTAACCACAGTTGTTGGCTTGCACCAAGAAAATGGGAACTAGCACTATGTGGGTTCAGCTGATTCATTAGGTTCGAAAGGATCAACAATTACTACAAATTTAAAGAAATATGACAAAAATTAGAATTTGTCTGCAGTTGCTCTGTAGAACCGAAGGGATTTGCTTCAAATGATCCAACACAAGAAACAGAGACGACATTTGCTGCATTTTGAAAACAATTTATGATTTTTGCTGGTTGACAATTTAGTCCCATTCATGAAAAAATATGCCACATGAGAATTTTACTGATAAAGAAAGACTGGGTAAGCAGAAAGTGACGAATATAGTCCGCCAGGGCCTGTCAGTGTATTATAAAACATAAAATTGCGAAGAAAGGATGAAAACGAGTACAAAAAGTTAAAAAGTGCGATTGACAAAGAATGGCGGGAACATTCTGATAGTGCCAATGATGATAAAACAGTGACTCTGACAGCCGTGGACTACTCAAAATCGGCTTTGAGTGCAAGGGACCACCGTGGAAACCAAACTTAGCAAAGTTTGTGCAATATCTGTTTTCCTTGCCATTTTCGAACGTAGCTTCAGAAAGACTGTTCAGCTTACTCAAGAAGTAAATACAGGCAGAAGGAATCATTTGGTAACAGTAACTTTGGCGTCCACAATTCAGACGAAACTTGAAATGAAACGAGACGGAGTTACAGCAAACACACTAACGGTTGACCAGCCCCTCAGAAAGAGGCTAAAAGGGAGTTAGTAGCGTATCCTAGCACATCTGAGTTACCAGCACAGCTAAAAAGCCATGCGATAGACACATATTATGAATTTAATGTGGTATATGTATCTGAAGGTTTTGCAATTTCTTATATTTTTTTCAGTTATATCAATACTAATGAGCTACGACTTTGCGTTTTCACTTTATCATTTGTGAATACCTCTGGGGATGGTGGTAAAAAAAATTATCCACGTAACTCAGAATCAATGGTCAAAGACCTAGTGTCCGTTATTCGTCAGGATTTTCTGTCCCAGTCCTGAACTTAGTGGGTTGTCGTGTGGAATCTGAAAGGGCCAGAAAAAGTAAGGGTCGATGAAGAAAAATGTCTTAATTTAACAGCTTTAGAGACTGAATGAAATATAACTGCACTTAGTTTCAAAATTAAATAGATTTCAAGCTTCTAGCTGCTTCCTTTTGTCATGTTTGACAACGTTGATTGCTGAATTTTCTTTCCGGAATTGCAGCTGGCTCCAGTAAAACTGCACTCCAAATTTAGAATGTGGTACTTTATACTCAAATTGCTCGAACACCTCCAAAAACTCAATACAAAATACAAAAACTGGAAAGTCTACCAAATCCTGAGATCCTTCTCCCGAATCCTGAGAGCCATCTCCCGATTTTCTCCCGAAAATTGTCAAGATTTTTCAGATTGTTTGAAAAGATAAGTGGAAACACTGCACATCGGGCACTTTGGTAAGGAAGAAGCAAAGCTGGAACTGAAAAAAGAACAACTGTTGACACTGCACCTTAAAAACAAAGAGTAAAACAACCAGTAACCAGTAATTCTTTCTAAAAAGAAGGAAAACTTTAAGAATACCTAGTTTAAGACGATAAGTCGAAAAAAAGAGATTAAAAAATACCACACTTAGAGATTCAACTGTCCTGGTCAATTAATTTTTATGAGATTCAGTTACTTAGATCAAACCACTAATTTTTATAATGTATCAATTATATCTAAATTAAAAGAATCTTTACAAATTCCATAAAACATACAGGAGAAGTAAAGAAAACACTGATAATTTACAGTAATATAGATACTCGACTGTAGTTATGAAAAATGCAGACCAAGCGATGAATGATCATTGAAATAGACCTAAATCACAATTCT